>NW_015091062.1:16029-175679 GCF_001431845.1 Calidris pugnax
GGGTTTAATATTTTTCCTAGAACTTTTTTTTTTTTTTTTTTTTTTTTTTTTTTTTACGGGAGAAAAAAAAAAAAAAAAAAAAAAAAAAAAAAAAAAAAGAAAAGTCCTCCTGCAAATATCCAATAACCCCGTGGTTTTGGCACTCTCTTGAGAGACAGGAGTTCGAAGTTCAGCTCCCTGTTCCAAATTAAACAGAGGGAGTATTTGATGTTGTCCCATTTTACTCAGTGTGTCATGCTACTCCACTAATAAATTGATCTGTGGAAACCATCTACCCTGAAATGTGCTAACCATACCCTGTATGCAAGCCTTTACTGCTTACTAACAAGAGTAGCAATGCTTTTTAATCTGTTCAAGAATAGCTATTCAAGTGCAAGTAGAGAGCACAGCAGAAATTTAGGAGCAAGATGCTGCAGGGACAAACTTCAGTGAAGGACTAATAGGTGGTGAATGTGGTCATCTGTGGTTTTCATTTCCAGGCTTTTGACTGGCTTTGAAGTAAAAATGGTCTACAGGAACTATAATATTTTCTGAACACTGAAGGCAGACTTCAAAAAAATGCTTTTATTGTAGACTATTTGGTTTTTATTTGGAAGACACCGCTAACTGCGCTAATGCAATTTTCTCTTAGTAGGCCCACTGATTTCAGCTGCTGATGCTGCTCTGTGTGTGGGAGCAGCACGATCTGGTCTTTATGTTTTGAAGACTAAATGTATTCCCTTTTGTAGAAGTTTTTTTTTATTAGGCACATAAATTAGGGCGAGCCATTTTATAACTCTGTATACAGCTTTGGCTTCTTCCTACAAGAAGAATATATGTGCAGGAGATAAACAGGACCTCAGGGATTCAGGTGAGGAGCTTTACATATATAACAGTCTGAGCAAGGAAAATGCACAGAACTGGCTCCATGCAAACAGGCAAACTCAGTCCTTCTTTCCTTACGACTTTAAACTTGGATCACTGTGAGGTGCCAAGAGACAGGGCGGTCTTATGGCTTTTTTTTTTTTTTTTTACACAATTATATACTCAGTGTGGCATGACATGACAGCAGAAATGAAACGGTTTTAATTGACATACAGTGTATGTGGGTTTGGGTCACTTTCCACTGCATGCCAATAGTTCAGAAGAAAAGTAGCAAACACAGTTTATTAGTAACAAACAAAAATGCTACCCTTTCTGTTGCACGCTGGCGGGTCGAGCTTTGACGTAATTAAGCATAATGTAAAAATAACTCATCTGTCAATACCATCATTTATCATGAAAGGATGAGCTCTCTGTAATGCATGGTTTTAATTAACTGTCACTTGCTGTCGAAGTTGAGATGCGGGATACACATTTGGCACTTAGGCGTGTACATGGGTTTTTGAAGATGTCTTAGAAGGCAGAGCCAAGACAGCCAAAAAAAAGCCTCTGAAAGCAACCTGAGCACACATGTGAACACAAGCACTTGCTATCCATCGAAAGCTTTGTCCTTTAAACAAGTTTCCTGCTTGCATCCTTTTTTGGAGAAGAATTAGCTTTCTCTGTTCACCATTTAAAGCACATCACTAAAACATGCCCCCAGGTCTCTGCACAGCGTGACATTTTAGACAAGCTGTAAAAGAAATGTAGTTCCTTAGTTGCTGTTGTGCACTTGATAGTTATGTCTTCCAGAAATGCTGTTTCTCTAACTCTTTCCTTACTTCTAGTAAACAGTCACGGAAATCAATCATTTTCTAGGATAGAGTTTTGCTGTCGAATACATCGCTGCAGCTATAAGTGTGATTTTTCTACCACTTACATAAGGCAATGCATTTAGTCAGGCTCAGCCGCCTCCTAAGATCTACACCAGATCAGGGTCTGCGGGACTCCGAGGGACCTCCTGGACCAGGCAAGCTGTCCCCAACTCCTGGGGAGGAGCAGGTGTGCCAGGAGGCAGGAAGGGGCCCTTCTCGCAGCCCTCATAAGTCATAAACATGACTCTGTTGTTGCATTTCACTTTGCAAGCTGCTCTTGATGTTTCCCACCCCTTTGCAGGTGGATGCGGATGATGCGTGATGCCACATTTCCCTGGTGGCAACGGGCCCCAAGGAGGTGAGGGTGAGCTGCTTGGGTTGGGTGGGTCTTGCTCCAGGTGGGATTATGCTGATGCAGAGGCAGGATGTGACCAGTGTGTCTTTTCCACCTTCAGTTTATGGGGGAGCTGAACGGCTACGGAGAATGTCTGCATGAAAGGGAGTGGGTAGAGCAGAGGGTTGGGATTGCAGCACACATGAGGGTCTTAGGAAAGGATGCTCAAATCCCAGGTGTATGAAGAAGAGCAGGGACATGAGCAGTGGCTGCAGGAACAGCATGGGATGTGGGATGGGTACTGGCTGCTTTCCACCTCTGTGCTGCTCCAGCTGGAGAGGAGTGAGGAAAGATGGGGAGAAGGATAACGCACAGCTAAAGAGAAGGTGTCACTGGCACCACGGGGCGTGTGTGTTGAGGAAGAAGCTGAATTAATAGGAGGCAAAGGACTGAATGTGGACAAAACCAGCAAATGTTTGGAGGGTGGAGAGAAAGGTGGTGTCTCTCTGGGGGCTGGAGAAGGAATTGTTGGGAAGTCCAGGGCGTTTGCTGCCCAATTCATTGCTGGTGCTCTTATTAGGCCAGGAGGCCCTGGTAGTGCCTGTAACTGCTTCTTCAAAATTGCAGGTTATTTTTAACAGGCAGGCAGCAATGAAACAACTGCCTAGAGCTACGTATTTCTGTTTCCCTCTCCTGCGGCTCCTTGTGAGATAGGGCAAGCTGAACTGGCCTTGCTTACGCTTCGTTTTTTTGCAAAGCTGTGCTCCGTTTATTGCATTTGACTTTGGGTTCAAGCAGCATTCTGTAGCATGCTGTCAAGAGCAGAAATGTCAGAATGAAATACTGAATGCTATTTCCTCAGATGCTCAGTGTTGGAAATTATGGAGGCTCCAGGCTAAGTGTCCACAACAGATTCCTGTGATTGCTGCTGTGGAGCCATGCTCCGTTTTTCAATACAGTGGTCACGGGCTGATGAAACTGATTTCTCTGAGAACCTCCTGCTGGCAGCAGATGGAAGACATCATTCCCCAAGGGAAAAAAAAAACCCCAAAAAAACCACCACAACACAGAAAAAGAAAAAAAAAATGTGTAAATGGTAAATCTTTCAAATGTGAAAATAGAACAGGATACCTGTGGCCAATCTGAGATTGATGCTGCAGCTTCACAGGCAATTGTATCGGTTGAATTCAGCTCAAGTGTAGATGTTTCTCCTCCCATCCTAGTGGGCAGATGTTGAACGTGTTGTACAGGCTCTCTTCCCGCCCTCCCTTTTGCCCTATTTTAAATCTGCTGCAAACTTGACCTGATTTATTCAGATTTGTAATGGCATGAGGTTTATGTGCTAGCTGGGACATGCAAGTACCTGGAGTCCTAGAAATGCTCATAATTTGCATTCTTAATAAAACATAATTTAAAATCCTAAATATAGAAAGTGCTCTATAACTGAAACGGATTAAACCAGCTCCTTTTTCCCAGATCTCAACATCCCAAACATCCCTCTGAGCCCAGAAATTTTGGAATAAGCCCCGTAAAGGCCTGGCCCTGAAATTCTTGAAAAAGGAGAATCAGAAAACCAAATCTAGAGCTTTCTGCTGCATTAAACCGGGAACATGCTCACGGGTCCTTCTCAATGGCAGGGCCAATCTGTGATGCTAGAACAGCCCTTAGGGATCCTTAATTTTGCTGCTAATCCCATATTTCTTTCTCATCGCAGGATCAAAGATAGACATTATGAAATGCTCAAGAAGGGCAAGTTTCTCTGACTTTAAGTTTAATATTAACCACCTGTGCCGTCATTTTTCTGCCTCCTTTTCTCTGTCAATGTGATTTCAGAATATCTCCTCACAAATGTTTTTGAGTGCCGTGGATTAATGAAGCATTATTCCAAATGCCATGGTAATTCTTCACCATGGAAAATGCTCCTTAACTGGTTCTGCACCATGAATGGCATCCTTGCATCCCAAATTTTATTGGGCCTTTGAGCAATATGATGATACAGACAATAAATACCTTTGCAAATTGCCGGCTGTTATTCTCTCTTTATGATAGCCATTTTCTGCCCATGTTACTTCAAAGCCTTGGGTAATTAGGGCTACACCTGCTAGTGCTAGAGTTTCAGCAGCCTGAGCTCTGGGATATTCAGCGGTGTTTCTCTGGGTCCTGACAGCGTCCTGAGCACTCTCTTCCTCCCCTCCCATAGTTCACATATCTCAGTGCTGTATGGCTTTGCCTCCCTTCAGATGGGTTCGGTGTAAAATTAAGTCCTTCCTACCACAAGTCCTTCCTACCACCTTGGTTTTCTCCCAAGAGGAATTTAAGAGGCTGAACGAAAGTGTCTTGCTTAGGAAGAGGATGGGTTTGCCTAAAATGAGGAAACCAGGCTTGTCTCAGAAAACATGGGGACATGTGCTGATGGTGCCATCCTTCTCGTCGTTGCCCACCAAGTCAAAACCCTCCTTTCAGTCCTTCACAAGCAGCTTCAGTCCTTCACTGCTGCCGCTTCCCTGGTGGTGGCGGTGGCTCAGGCATCCTGCCCTGGCTCCTGGTCCCGCAGCCTGGCTGCCGAAGGCGAGGGGAGGCTGTGCTGAAACACAGGTGCCCGCACAGGCGGCCAAACTCATTTCACACTTGCCCCCTGTGCCACAGACTGTCGGCCATTGCCAGTCCCTTCCCTGGGCACAGCCCCACGCACTCCTTTCATACCCATCTGTTTGTCTCTCCACCCAAAACCTGCATCAGGAGGTTGATTTTTCTAATTTTTTTTTCTTTTTTTTCTTTTTTTCCTATTTTTTTTCACCTCAAAGTGATAGCAATTCCTGGTGCATTTATCTTAGATGATGTGGTCGTTGTAAGATGAAGTACCTGCAGCAGCCAGTCTGCGGTTGATTTGAACGCAGGCGAGTCTCAACAATGAGCTTAAAGGAGGGTGTCAGGTATAAATCTTGTCTTCAAACAGCCAGGGTGCATTCCAGACTTCAGAGACACCTCTTTGTGTGGAAGGGGAGGGTTTTTTTTATGCCTCCTTTTTCTTTTTCTTGGACCTGGAAGAGGATGAAAGTGGCGGGGTGTGTGCGTTCGTTTAGGCTGATAATGAGAGTGGGGCTCACGGGCATGGTAATTTGGCAGCCTCTTCACTTCCTGTAACAGTTTAAAAAAAAAAAAAATCATCCAAGGGCTGCTTAAAGACAAACATTTTTTGTTTAACTACTGGTGGTTCATTTTCTGAACAACCATGCAATTAATCTTATTTGTATTAAAGAGGCAGGCTGCTTTTTGTAAGCTTTTCTCAGCTATAATTAATGAAGATCAAAAATGTTACAGAGACATAATATTTAACTTTTCATAGGTGCGACTACACAACATCTGCGGCAATTAGAGAAGCAAAAGAAAAAGGCATTGTGTTGGGCTTTTTGCCTTCAAAGTGTTTTTGTTAAGCCTCTTTCCTGTGCACAACTCTTTAGTGCTCAAGCTATGAACATAATTTTTGGTCAGGAGACTAATCAATACTAAAACCACAGATAGATAGATAGATAGATAGATAGATGGATAGATAGATAGATATTTAATTGCATTGAGAAATAAACAGATTGTTCAAAAATGTTGTCAGCTAGGTCAGACTTGCTGAGGACTGAACCCATGAAGTTAAGTGCAGGATTACTTCTGTTGCTCCTTGAAGGACCAAACCCAAACAAGGAGTGTTTATTTCTTGCATACTCGTTTTCAAGCAAATGCATGTATGTGTTAAAACTTCAAAAGCATCACAGCAGTTTCATGATTTTACATGTAAAAAATCCTGGATGTTTTGCCACTAGGAATTCTGTAGAGCAGATTATCTTTTAGCTGTGCTGCTTAAAAAAAATAATTAGTTTTTAATAAGTAGTAGCTTATTTATCTCTGGATGATTAAATAAAGAACAACTCTGGAATGTATCACTTGAAGACATATGACAAGAAACGTGCATAGTTTTACCTTGGCATTAGCTGCTTCCCATTCCACCAACCTTTCAGCTACTCGAGCAAAAGGAAAATCTGGTTTTCACTGGCCAGAAATCAAAACACGAATGGCTCCAAGTGCATCACTCAGATTCACAAAGCAACTGAATTCTTTGCCTTTACATACAAACAACTGGTGCATGACTTCATTACGCCAGGGATCACTCATTTCATATGCACGTGGCATTTTGCTAATACTTTGCAAAGAGAAGCCACATCATTTCTATTAGTATCCAAACTCTTCTGGCACTGCTAAGGCAAAGCCAGATCTGTCATCTGCATGATCTGGGATAAGTCTTTTCTCAAACAGTGTTTGAGAAACAAGCTACCCTAGTGTGATCCCAAAACCAACAGAGGCACCATCTGATGTGTACTAAACCACTCCAAGAATGAAAGAGGAATTATTCTTTGTACTTTCTTTGTGAGATGCAAGTGTCACCTAGGAGTTGACATACAAAGAATTTATGACCCAGGGATGTCCATTACACCATAACTGTATCCTTTTTATTTTTTATTTTTTTTTTAATCAGAGTTTGGTTGATGGCTGGACTAGATGATCTTAAAGGTCCCTTCCAACCTAGACGATTCTATGATTTTAAAATCGTTTGTGTTACCTAATGCCGAGTCCCTCTGTCTCCAGTAACAATGCACTGTGCTTCTAGAAACCCAGAGGCAAATATAAGCAAAGGGTGCAGGGCAGTGCTGAGCACCCTGCTGCTGTGCCCCAGGGTGACAATGGTCTGGTGCCCTTGTGGCCAGGGTGTCCTTGCCTTTAACCCATGCTTGATGTCTGAAGATAGATCAGTTTGGAGAAATGTTTGCAAAACTGAACCATGGAAAGTTGCACATGCTGATTACATCATATTTATTTCTGTTTACTTTGTGACTCATAACTTTCCTAAGTATATGCAGGCAAAGAAGGTCTAACAGTTTCATGTATTTAAATGAAAGGTCTTCCACCATATACAAGAGACATCTGGTCTCTAAAGCTCTCCCTCTAATCCCTCTCAAGGTCAAAACCCAGCAAGTTGTTTATGGGATGTCAGGATGCTGATGCGCAAGTGCTTCCCTCAGAGCAGGACCAGCAGCTTGAGTAAGAGCATTGGATTTTGGGCAGAGACTGGCTGCAGCAGCGTGGCACAGTGGCCACCTCGGAGGTGTCGGGAGCATTAGCATCTATGCACTACCTAAGTCCTAACAAAACCCAGCACAAGCAAATGTCAACAGCTTCAACTTTTTCTTCTTAAATGCAAAACTGTTATACTTAAAAAATACACTTTCAGTACCAAAATCTGTATGTTCTTTGAGTGATTTCTAGGGTTTTATGCTTTAACTGAGGTAAATCCTTCCTGCAGTCCCCCCTGTTACTCATCTTCCCAAGCACTCTTTCATCTTCTTATCTTTCAGATTGCAAGATCTTTGACGAAGAGACAGTCTTTATTTGTGTACTGTACAACACCCAGCATATTTAACACTAAACTCAAATGTTTGCCTACACTGTAAAATAGTTGCCCAACAGTGTGGTTTAAGAGGGTGTCAAGGGTGTTAATTTCTGACCATTAAGAAGGGAGGGAGAAACAGTGTGAACACACTGTAGATTTCATTCAAAATTAAATGGTGGAACATGGAGCCACCTGAAGATTTCAGTCAGAAGTGTGGCGTTGGTCAGTGCACAGCTGAAGTTGCCCATGCAATTGCAGTTTTGCTTCTTAGCTTCTTTCTGCCCTGTGCAACTTGCACATTAATTGCAGCTATTGTCAAGAAAAGTTTTGATAAGGATGTTTTCAGGAAGAGTTGGAGAGGTCTAGGAAGCTACAGTCACCATGCTCATAATTAACAGCTCCATTTGCTTAGGGAAAATGAGGTGTTTTCAGGTTTGTCTTTGCTCCTCCAGCCTGTCTCCATTTACTCAACAGATCTATTGTGTGAGGCCCCAGATTTTTTATCCGGCTCTCAAAATGCAGGCCTGCTTCAAAGTCAGAGGAACGGTGTCTTTGATTACTTTTATTTATTATACCATATAATCACATATGTTCAGTTTATAGGTAAAACCACAGTTAGTTTGACTCTGCATGGCACTTTTTACGTGATGTGATTCTTTTCTTTGGTGATGTGCAAAAGTATGAAGCGAGTAAGTTGGAAAAATAGTAATTTCACACTCAGTTTATGTAGGAATACGTAATGGTGTGGGCACCAGCCACTGGAAGTTTATATGTGTTTTCCTTCCCTGACTACCTTAATAACCTGAAATCGGAAAATCTTTCTGCGTCTTGCTTTTATGTGGTCTTAAGGATGAGATCTTTCAATGTTGTTTTTTTTTTCTGCCTGTGATTTTAAATGAGTTAAAGATCCTTCTGAAGAGCTGTATTCGTTTCCCTGCCTATGTGTGGCTACTGCCATTTAAGATGTGCTAGGTAAGATGTCCATGTGAGGCTGGCAGGTCTGACACAGGACCTGGAGGGGACCTGCAATCTTTTGAAGTGACACACTGGGATCAGACAGGGTGCCACAGGGCCAGGCACCAGGCACCTGTAGGTGGGCAGCTCTGCTGAGCCCTTGTTACGTCCAGCAATTACACGAATTGCTTAGTGAACAGCTCAAGAAAGCTCCTGATCATCTACCTAGTCATCAGATGACTTCTTTTTTCCCTAAGTACGTCATGTATTTCTTCTTTCTTGCTCCCGTGGTGGTTCCCAGCTCTCCGAGTAACCACAACTTTTACGCTTGCTACTGTATATAGTGGATTCCTAACTTGAATATAAATGTGATCCCTTTACAACACTGTAGTAGGGTTTCAAAATTATGAAGACACTTTAATAACATATATATGAACTGATTATTAGCTCTTAAAAATCTTCTAAGAAAATCACAGCGAGAATAGAACACTGAAAAATTGGCTGACAAGATTAGAGCAGGGATTTTTTGAGTTCTAGCTCCAAAAACATTAAACATCCAAAAAGTGAGCTCACTCCATTTTAAAAAAATTATTATTATAAATTTCCTATGCTTTGTGCAGCTTAACTTTGTGTTTCCAAAGAAACCTGGAACAAGATCAGGCCTGTGACATTACTGAACAAGTATTTTGAGATTTACTTCAACATATACTATGACTGTTAGATAAAGAAATTGCACCTAACTAACTGGTAATGCAAAATGCATTTTTAAAGCCTGACCTATTGCGTTGACTAAAGATTTAGTTTAAAACTTTGTCAAAACCTTCAACTCAGTGTTAGCATGGAGAGAAATATCACCAGGAATTTCAGAAAAACTTGACCTCTTCTTTAGTCAAAACTTGCTTCTCTCTATATCCATTTCTTTATTAAAGACACATGACAAAGTGGAGTTAAAGTATCTCTGCATCTGAGGCAGGTCACAGATTTGTCTCTTAGTCAAAACTTGCTTCTCTCTGTATCCATTTCCTTATTAAAGACACATGACAAAGTGAAGTTAAAGTATCTGTGCATCTGAGGCAGGTCACAGATTTGTCTCTTAAAGTGGTAGTAGGCTTTTGAGGATCAACGTACAGCATTGCTTGTTAGGAATAATCACATTTAAAACTCTAACAGAGAACTACACCTCCTGCATGCCTTCATGCCCTTGAGCTCAAATTCCCAGTACTTTATAGAAGCCCTCTTTGTCCCCATTACACTGAATCTGGGAAAAACAAATTTGAGTGTGTGGTGGCATTGTTCTGTAGTAATGAAGTGTTTGTAAAAAACATTGTTTACTTTACCTTGCACTCGAAGCTAGAGGGTATAACACAAGAGCTGTCTTGAAACAGTATTCCTGATGCTGCTGAGCTTTGGAGAGCCCACGTTCTTGGTAATTGCCATCGGAAGTCAGAGCAGAGCTGTCATGCCAAGGATTCAGTGTCTTTTCTAAATATAAGGTGAGGCTGGCTGGTAGTTTGGAGGAAGTCATACGAGGGATGAAGTCTGGCATATTTGAGGACTGTCTGTACGTTGCTCTCAGTGCCCTAAGTGTGTCGAGATGAGGACCAGTCTCATCAGCCCCACGTCCACCACCACAGAGCCCTCAAAGCACTTCCACAGAGGAGTTTGCATTAATGTTAAAAAAGGTTACAGATAGAAAGGGACAGGTTTTTCAGCCAGCAATTCCTTCACACGCACACACAGACCCTGCCAACACTGTTTCCAAGCAACTGAAACCATTTATAAATTCAATTCTAATTTGGAAAACACTTTTAGACAATGAAACTGGGAAAAGGCTTTGGAAAATACAAACCAATTCAAATGTAGGATTTGCTAAGTGAAACAGCTTATATGTTTATGGTACTTTGCCTGAGAAAATTACTTATTTATTTTAAGGGAAGGTAAATTCTTTCCCAAAACCATGGGGAAACACCTTTAGCCAGGTCTTTTTTGCATGTGCCGTTTCACCCCATCTGAACTCAGTCTGCAGTTTGACCAGTACAGTTTTGTGCAAGTATCCCCTCTGGTTGTGCTGGGAAAGCGTCAGCTGTCCTGGAGGCACAGACAGACAGACCTGGAGCGGCACCAGTGAGCCATTCCCATCCCCAAAGCAGTCGTGCTTTGTCCAAGGGCTGAGGAAATTTTTCCCTCTCAGAGAAAAGGAGTGCTTGGCTTAGCGGCTTCTCATCCTTCCTAAATGGAAAGGTGCTTTCTTGTCTTCCCCCAAAGCAAAAGGAAAGGGGGAAAGCAGCCCAAATCCAGCCCAAATCGCACAACCCTAGCTCTAGGACTCAGGGTGCTGCAGTCCCAGTGTTCACAATGATGGTGAGATGTCCCATGGGGTGTCCCTGCCCAAGAGCTCTGTGAGGTGCTGCCGGGGAGGGTCTCCGACCCCCGGAGTCGAGCAGGAGAGGGAAGGGCAGAGTATTGCCTACCTGCTCAGTGGGATATGGTGCTTGGGGGGAAAATACGGGCTTCCTCGGGATTACTGCTCGATGCCATAATGGATGGCTAATTATAGGTCTTGCAGTGAAAGCAGCAGCCTGACAGAGATCTTAAGCTCCTAGAATTTAACTAGAGATGTTATTTCTGGGATATTATTCCCACAGGCCAAAGTACAATTATAGTGGTGTTTTATGTTTCCTCACCAAAAAAAAAAAAGTTAAATGAGAAAAATGTATGGTTTTAAATTAATCCTCTTATAAAGGAGTCACTTAGACACAGTGCTTCATCTCTGTGTCTTCAATTTAACACCATTGATATCTGGGAAAGTCTCTGGTTTGAATCTTTGCACAGCTCAGAGTAAAGGGCTTGAGCAGGTACAGCCTGGCAAGCTTGATCGTGCAAGCTTGGGTGCCTTCTTTGAAATCAGCAGAAAACCTGGTCCTGTATACCAAACAAACAAACAAACCAGCCCTATGCTATCCAGTACTTCTTCAAAACAGCCAGGGGAAAATAGTGTTGTTCCCTCTACATAGAGGAGAACAAGTTCTTGAAAGAAGTCAGAGGTCTCCTTTGTTCCTAATGGGAACCTAGAAATATGGTTAGCTACACCTAGCCACTTTAAGGTGAGATACTGCAATACAAGTCTTTGCACACATCCTAATAATGGCCAAGAAAAAGGTTTCCACAAGTTGTCCCTAATTAATCTTTGCCCAAAAGATAAACTGTATGAGGAAAAGATGGGGAAAAATGAGCTCTCACATTTCCAAGTAGGTGAGAAGCCATTTTGCCCTATCTAAAGTGTCACCTCTTTGGGCAAAGTTTGTAAGCTTGAGGTTGACATGGATATGGTCTTTTCTGGGGAATGCACACTTTTCTGACTTGAAAATGAAAATGGGCAGAGTATGAAAGGGTTAGGAGTCTTTGAAAGCTGCGCATTGGGAATAGTCAGTGGAAGAGATGAAGAATCATCACTGGGGGCCCGTGCCTTTACTTGTTTACTGATGTGTCTGCCTGGGATATTTTCAAAGTCAGGGTACTGTTTAGAGGGTCCTGTGAGTTTACCCAGGATGTCATTGAAGTGCAGAAGGCCAAAGTTTGTACATGTCTGACACACTGTGCTGTACTACTGAGAAACAGCATGTGGTGGGATGGCGAGAGGTCATTAAAACAGAGGGAAGACAATAGATAAGATTGTTTTTTTCAGTCTTGTTCACATATAACTTCAATCTCAAAACACACTGGAGGATTTTACAAAAGGATGCAAAAATTGTATATAAGACCAAGCTTGTTCATAACAGCGTGCCACTGGCTTCATGATGCAGGGTAAAAACACAGCATTGTGCTCAGCAATACTTCCCATTTCCATTTGGAGCATGTGGATGGAGGGGTAATATTTTAGATGTTATGGGGAAATATCAGCTGGTGAGATGTAGTTACAAAAATGGGCTCTGGATAGTGCGAGGGAGACAGCTCAGGTACTTAATCCAGAAAGAGCAGTGGGACTTTGGTTGCATGGCCGCTGCAAGGAGCAAGGCGGTCCTTTGTGGTCCTGTGCTGCCCAGACTCTAGCTTGATAACACCTCCTTTCCCAAGCACCAAGGATCCTTCCCTAACCACAGTTTAAGTAGGATGCCTGTTGACTGATCTCAAATAGCACCATCAGCAGCTTGATACTTCAAAGATCTTACTAGGTTGCTGGTTGGGTGCCAGCAGCCTGAAGGAAGGGTGCCCACATCACTTGGCATGGCAGCTGGCGTTTCTCTTTGTCTCATCTCCAGACACCAGTGCCAAGCCTGCCCCTTTGGTGAAGCCTGGGATCTCTCCTAACGCTGCGCCTGATGACCACACGCCACACATACGGTAGCCTTGGCAAACAAAATTAATTGTCTCTGGGATGTACAGCAGCCTGGGGAGTAGCTCCATCTTTAGCAGAGAAAACCTGTTCCCTGGGATGCTGGTATATGGGAACAAAGGAGAATGGATGTGGGCACTTTAATTAGCAAGCCAAGTAAACTGTTGCAGAACTATCCCAACCCCCAGTTCTCTGAACACATTTAAAGACTGAAGGTGAGTCATTGCTGAGCAAAAGAGAGATCTAGTCATAACCTAATACCCCAGCCTAGAGTAAGCTGAATATTGTTCTTAAAGCCTGTTGGCTTTCCAAAGATTTCAATTTGTGTGACAGGATGCTAGATGTATTGCCCAAATGGTCTGTCAAACCTATCACAGTGACAAGGAAATATTGTGCTCTCCTCCTTCCCTCTGAAATTCCTTGAATACCTGGTGCCAGCAGTTCAGCTGATAATGCAAAGAGGGATGAAAGCAGACAGCCTTGTCTAGAAGAAGTGACTTTTCAAATGGGCTGTGACAGGCTCCCTTCATCTTGCTGTAACATGTCATTTTGATGCAAGCAACAGACTACAAATAACCCCACTGGTACAGCAAGGCTACAGCAGTTTTCATATTTTCACTAATTGTGAACTATTACTTAATTGCTAATGTGCTAGTGACTGTTCCATTACTTGGAATATATTGAGTGTTGCATTTCAGGCTCCTAGCTAGGATTTGGCTATTTTAAAGAGAATTTTAATATTTCTGATCAGGCTGCTAAGTACAAGGTTTTGTTAGGGTGCATCTGTGGTGCTTGTAGTGGTATTGTTTTGACAGGGAAATCATATGACTACTTCCTTTGAGCACAGTGAACACACACCGTTTTTATCTACATGATCCTCTTTTATTAATTCTGTCAACTACCATATTGAGTGCTCTCTTTGTGTGTCATGGCTCAAATCCAGATGCCGCCAGGATCACTGAGAACTTCACCGCAGACTTCAGTGGGATTTCACCTGCGCAGCTGTGTCTGACGCTCCACCTCAGGGTGGGAACAGCCTCGTCCTACCCCGAATCCCAAGTTCTTCCTTTGAACCAGGGTTGTTCAGACAACCTGCATCCTTCTGAGTGTCCCAGCCCTTCCTGGTCTAGGGACCGTGGTCTCTACCCCTGGCAAGTCGGGAGGCAGGGACCTCAATGAGAACCCTACCCCACTAGATGGAGGAGACTGCTGTCACCCAGGGAGCGTGGGACTATCTGCAGAGACACAGCAGTGTCCCTCAGTGCCTCCCAACAAACACTCAGGAGATGACAGGTTTTAGATCTCTAGTACAACAGAAAAATCTCTAAATTCTATTTCTAAATTTCTAACAGAAAAATCTAGGCAGAAAAGCCCACCTAGAAAACAAGATGGGGCTGACCGAGTCTGTTTCACTTAGGGCAGACAAGCACCTTGCGAGGTGTGACCAGAAGCTACCAGAAGCATGAACACCACGGAGTCAGCACAGCAGGAATAGTGTATGTGGGTGGCAACGCTGCCCTCAGCACAGAGGATGATGCATGCCTTGTGCTTTGCCTCTCCTGGCTTAGCCCCAACATATATTAAAGTAGCCTGAGGGCTGCTTTAACTGGTATCCAACTATAAGGGCTCCAGTGGACCACTGAGGTGCACAGGCAGAGTGCAGGAATGGTTACAGGTTTCCTAAGATATTTGAAGCATCTATGGCAACTTGTCAGACTGATCCATAGGAAGATAACTAGTCTATTCAGCTGCACATGAGCTCACCCTTCTGAGACAGGTCCAAGGCTTGACAAAATTAAGCATGTTTACTTAAGAGAGCAAATGTTTCCCCTATTTGCCGCTTCCAAACCAATCCACGGCACTCAGTCTACCATGGGAATTACTATTCTGTGTTTCAGCCCCTCCCTTTAAAGCACGCTCCTACTCTGCAACGTGACAAACAAACTCTGCTGGACTACTTCCCTGTGCAGGCCACGCTCCAGCCTCCCTTACCCCAGCGTGCGCTCAGGGTAACCTCCCTCCCCTGCAAGTTGGTTTAATGGGTAACCTTCAGTAACGTGGGGCTGAGGACAGGGGCAGGAGCAGTGATACACAACGGGGTTGGCATGCTGTGTTTGAGCTACCTAAGAATACGCCCCTGATCACAGAATCACAGAATCACAGAATGGTAGGGGCTGGAAGATCATCTCTGGAGATCATCTGGTCCACCCCCCCTGCTAAAGCAGGTCCACCTAGAGCAGGTTGCACAGGAACGCATCCAGGCGGGGTTTGAATGTCTCCAGAGAAGGAGACTCTACCGCCTCCCTGGGCAGCCTGTTCCAGTGCTCTGTCACACTCAAAGAAGTTTTTCATGATGTTCAGTCGGAACTTTCTGTGTTCCAGCTTGCGTCTGTTACCCCTTGTCCTGTCAGCAGGCACCACTGAGAAGAGCCTGATGTCTGCTTATGCCTCCTATGGGTTAGAAAAGTTGTATTGGACACTATAGAGCAGTTGCTAATACATCTGTGGACAGAAGTTGTCTTTCCTAATGAGAGGAGACTCCTGTTTTCCAGCTGCAGCAGAGTCAGTGAGTTTCATACCCTTACATTGCAGACAGAGTTGCAGATGCAGGCGCTGCCAACATGCAGGACGTAAGCACAGGACGTCAGCAGCAAGTATGTGAGGCATGAGAGAACAATTACATTTGCAGCCCTCAGACTGCTTTCTGAGCGGCAGGGTGATGTAACTCTTAGGCCATTCCAGGTTTTTTTAAGCTGGATGTTAAGTTAGTCAGGGAAGCAGACGGAGAACGCGCTAGCAGCCACGTTCAGGAGACGCCGTACAGGTTTAACTTCACGGGTTTAGTTCATTCCTCCACTCCAGTTCCTCTCCCAGACTCCCCCCGTGTTTACAAGCCTTTAGTGTTATTTTAGCTTCTCGATCTTGCATTCATCATAATCTGTGAAAATCAGAGTTGACATGATGACAAAAGTTGTCACATTGAATACATTGTTTACTTGGCTTGAACAGTTATTTTTATAGTCTCTCCAGAGAAAGTTTCTTATTCAAATTTACCAGGGATACTCAACAAGTTTAACTAGAAACTTGGCATTTCCTCTTCCAAAAATTCTTCGAGTGATATTTTCCAGCAACAGACTAATTGGCAACATCTTGCTTCACAGAGGCACACATCCTTCTGCCTCAGATTTTCTCAACACGTTGGCACCTGGAGTTTGGGGATGGGCAGTTCGGCACCGCGTCGCGCAGCCAGTTAACAGCTCACCTCGAAGGCACGCTGTTCAATCCCCAAAATTCAGTTTTGTGTAAACGAGGGACAAAAATCCTGCCAACTCGTGACAAGAGTGATTCTTCACGCCCAGACTGAGATTTCTCCAGCATTCTGCGCTGTATATTTTACATACTGAATCTCTCACCAATTTAATTTTCCCCAAGGCTTTCATATTGTTCTAAGGGAAACAACAGCTAAGATCTTTTCCAAACCAGTGGAACAAGACATCGTGTTTGACAGGAAAGGCCTAAAATTTATGTTTTGCTTGCTTCGTGCTTAGACACGAATTTACCAAGACAGTTTCTCCAAAGAGGGGATAGTCCCTTGTTATTATGATCCTATGATCTATGATCCTATATCCACTGAACGCTGCAGTCACCTGTGTGATCCAGGACTGTCTGTGTCTGGGTTATTTCCATATCGATACCTGCAGACATTTTAAGCTGGGGGATGGGTAGACTACTTTAAATTTTATTTGATGGACAATAAGAACTACCCACCTTAGTGAAATTTTTTAGCTTAGAAATAATACCTCCCACAAATTTGGGCAAGGTGGATTCACTAGCACCATAAAATACTTTAAGATATACGCCTTTGACCTCCAGAAACCATGTACCAGTTTGCAAAATCTCTGCAGCAATCACTATTAGATTCTTATAGGGCTGCAAAACAACTCTTCTAGGTGTAGTCAGTTGGTAAAAATCGGTGTGATTTGCAATGTACAGTGTAATTAATGCAGAAGGAAGTGAGGAGACACAGTAATCCAGTGGCAGCAGCCATGATTTCAGGGTGGTCAAGAGATCTTGCCACAAAAAAGGAGCTGAGTTCTTCATCCTGGAAACATGTTTATTTAAATTAAGAAAAAAATAAGGCAAGATCACCGCTAACATCTGACCCAGCTCTACAGCAGGCAAAAGAAATGGCTAGAGAAGGATAGTGGCTGGGTGTCCTGCCAGCCACCAGGGAGCAAACAAAGCTGTTTATAAAAGAAAAGAAAAAAAAAAACAAAACAAAACAACTCAAACTTTGTCATTCTACAAAGTCTCATCTATTCTGTTTCCAATTTATATAACAGTTTAGGCTTTAAGGAATAAACAATGTGTTTCTGCTTCTGGCTCCTCAAACAGCTATTCCATTTACCTTTCTCAGCTCTATGATGGTGGGTTTACTCCATGTCCTGCCTTGCCTCCTGCATCCTCTCGGTGCCTGGATGCTGAGCTATGTGCAGGCAGCAGCACCAGCTCCTCCAGAGCCCACATGGGTCCTGTGAGTGCTGGGGCACCCAACATTAGTGTCATGTCCTGTTTGGGTTGTTTGTCTTACTAAGCCACCCATGCCCTGTCTGTGCCACCCTTCTCTCTCCCCCATTGCTATAAATGTTTGCCCCTTCACAGATCACACATCAGATGTGGAGACATTAATTTGCTGGACAGAAGGGGTTTTTCCAACTTGCCCTGCAGAAGCAACACATGTAAACATGTGTGTTTAACAGTAAATGTAACTAATTAAAATATATCAAGCTGATTTGGGAGGTGGATCTCACAATCTGCCCTGTTCAGGAGAGGAGGTTACCCCATTAACTAAGCAGCACCTTGAGGTCCTCCAGAAAGTGTTGAAGGAGATGTTACCAGTATAATCACGGAATGACAGAATGACAGAATGATATGGGGTTGGAAAGGACCTCTGGAGATCGTCTAGTCCAACCCCCTGCCAAAACAGGTCCACCTAGAGCAGGTTGCACAGGAATGTGTCCAGGCGCATGTGAATGTCTCCAGAGAAGGAGATTCCACCACCTCTCTGGGCAGCCTGTTCCAGTGCTCTGCCACCCTCAGAGTAAAGAAGTTCCTTCTCATGTTTAGGTGGAACTTTTTGTATTCAGGTTTGGGTATAAGCTAGTTTTGTGTGAGCTAATCCAGCTGATGAGCAAGCTTCCTCCATTTCAGATGAACCCACTAGACTAGAGCTGGCTTTGACATGCATACTAGCTTTCCAGTCAGGATAAACTCCAAACTATGTGGTCCCATCCCAACAGCTAGGACTGAGAATAGCTGGCAGACAAATCAGGCACATGGTCTTTCCCCCTCCCTGTATTTCTCCAAAAGCACCATCAGCACTGGCTTGCTCATGTGATAGTGTAAGTAGAGCTGTGATCTGTTTGCTAGACTCCTTTCAAAGCAGATGCTTGACTCCACCAGTTGCTTTCTCTGGGTGCAAATGCAAGCAAGCAATAATACACCTGAAGGGCACTTCAGTACATTTTTAATGCACTGTCTTCTGAGGAGACTAAAAAAAAAAAAAAAGGTAAAAAGCTGAAAAAAAGTATTTTCATCATTGGGATCTTTTCTCCTTGAGGGTTGATATTCTTACAACCTGTAAGATGGAGTCCTTTGAAACTTCACCACCTGTAGCAACATGGAAATTTCACTCTCTGAATGCCCTGACTTTCTGTTGAGTAAGGGTAATGTAGTTTTTTTAATTTAGGGTTTGTGTGAAATTCAAGCCTGCCATGTTTCTTCTAAGTTGTTGGTCTTCAAAGTACAGAGGAACTGGCTCTACAGGAGGAGTCAAAATAAAGCTTTATACAAAATAAAGCTTCTGAGAAGTTCACTGTCTCCATGTGAAAGCTATCCTTCAGTCTTCCACACATCCAAAAATGCAGGGGGCACTAAGCCATTGCAGGTGTTCTCAAAATAGACAAGACTTAAGCTCCACTGTAGCATCTCCTAGACTCTACACATTACATATTGCTTTGCTTCTATGCTTCAGGAAAGCAGTTAAATGCACAATTAGTGATTCTCCCTTTGTTCTGCAGGCCACTTAAGGAGTTAATAACATAATTTTAACATGGTTGGTCAAAGAACAATTGAATATCTGCACTGTATATTTGCTGAGGTCTATAGTTTTGTGTTAAAGTAGATGTTTTCTATTAAGGCATCCTCCAATAGTTTGAGCTCAGGGTTGGCCATCAAGTGACATACAAGATACTCAGAGAGGTTAATGGACAAAGGGGAGCAATTTCTTTGCTCTGTTTGAGGCAGGACTGTTCTCACCACCCCTTACAACTGGATTCTCTCCTGACCATGCAAGTGTGTTTACCCGTAATACATTCAGTCCGCAAAAAGAGATGTTAGAATTTGAGGATGAAAGCAGATTTTTGTAGCAGAAATATTGCAAAGATGTTCTGCCAGAAAAATCTTTTTCAGCAACTTGAGCATCCAACTCAAAATAGCAGCTCATGATGCTGGAGTCATTGCTTTCATCCAGCATCACAGTGAAAAGATTTGAGCTGGCATGGCTCAGCAGTCTGCAGGAGATACGATGACAGCTTTCTGAGGGTGCAGATTGCTTTTGTTCTCCAGATGAAAACACTCTTACCATGGCAGTCTCAACATCCCCTTCACCCACCTGGCAATGCAAGGAGCATGGAGAATGGGAATATGTCGCTATGGCATCACTGGAAAAATAACAAATTCGGTAGAGTTTACTCCAGTAGAATAAAAAACCCAGGGATGTTGTTAGGCACAAAAGGAATATATCTGCTGGTGCACAAATAGCAACACTGCAAACTGATATATGTCTTACAAATGCAAGATATTTTTTTACATCCTGGTAGAAATGCCAACATAGATTATGGGGAAGGAGGGAGAAGGGCAAGTTAAAAACCATACCAGCTTCAAACATGTAGCAGCTTAATAGATGAGATTTTATGGTCTCCAGTAGATTCCTAGCTGACTGCAGGACCTTTATTCTCTCCACAATCTCATCCATGGCTGTGTGAAAAAGACTCTTCAATGAAATGCACTATCCAAGATGGCCAAGGCCTTCATAGAAGTTTAAACATTCACCTTAAGAAAGATGGGGGCAAGCTGGAGGAAATCCAGGTAAAAGCAGAAACACCCAGCGCTCTACAAATCATGGTTTAATGGTGAAAAACTGGATGAGTTAGGACTGTTTTGTATAAAATATGACTGTGTTGAGATGCAGGTCAGACTCAAATACCTATGAGACTACTACAGAGCAGAAGGAAATAATCTGTTCTTCACATCCATGGTGGATAAGACAAACAACAACAGCTTCAAGTGAATGCAGAGAGATGTAGATTAGACATTAAGAGAAGCTACCTAATACCAAGAATGGCAAAACACTGGAATAAATAGATAAAGGAAAAATGTGTAATCTCTGTCACTGGAGGTTCCCAAGACCCACTTAGATAAATGTTTGTTGGGGTGGCAGGGAATGATTTTGTCTTAGAGTGAAACAGAAAGGTAGATTAGATAACTTCTTGAGGTCCCATCCAGTCCTTTTTTTATGATGAGTGAATTATTTGATAACTGATAAGTATATAATAAGTGCAGATGTAAGAATCATAATTTTTTCTCTGACAGGATGCATTTTACTGTACTGATAAATTGAATTGGCAAAGGTCTATAGAAATCTCTGTAAAATGTGGCCTTATAGTCTGGTGGTTTTGATACTAGGTGTATCTTGGAGGTACATGGACTTTTAAAGAAAGTACAGCTGAGAAGATGCAAGAATCTTGTTTCAATTAGGCTAATATAATGTAGTTCTGAGATTTGTTTTAGTATAAGCTTGATTCTATTAATGTTCATCAAAATCACTCCTTCAAAAATAGGGAGATGAAGTATAGGAAAAAAATCCATGTTGGCCTTGCAAAAGGAATTTTTATGTTAAAATTCTTGGCCACAAATGTCACGCACATAGACACAAACTAGAAAGCTGTCAGATGTGATAGAAGTGAAATATAGGGAGAAATAATGTTTTCCATGTTTAGTAATAAACTGCATGAAGGCCATGAGATGGAGTTGCAGTATCCAAACCAGTAAAGGTCCATGTGAACTGAAGAAATAATTGTGGTATCATCTGAATTTCAGGCAAGTTTAATCCAAGAAGAGCCTTCAGCCTCTCATTCCTGAAATTACTATAAATTCTTAAGTGCTAATAAAGTAAAAAAAAAAAATACTTGAATTTAGAGCTGAAAGCTACTCTTCATCTTTCTTATAATCCTGATAAATGTGAATTATCCATTAATTACCAAAAATTATGTTAAATCTTCTTAGAATTATCTTAGTTTTAGCCAGTTCTGCTTTCTACCTTGCACTTCTTTTCTGCCCACAAGCTGAGTGAGGTGATATACCTCCAATCAGACAAGTAGTGTTTCTCCTCTGTCAGGGACCTATTGCACTGCTTCCCAACAGCCCATCTCCCCTCTCCAGAGCCAGACATATCCACCTTCATTCCTCATCTTCCCGTGCCCATACTATAGTTTATCAGCTGAGTGGGACTCAGTAAGATCATTTCTTTGAGTGCCACCTTAGTCTCCTCCTCCTGCTTCTGAAGTTACTTCCTTATGAAGTCCAGCTGTGCTCCACCAGTCTGTGGCAAGGTAAATCTGCGTTCTTGGCCGCAAGGCTCTCAGACAAAGCCATTCATGGCATGTCCAGCCCTGAAAAAAAAACCAAAACAAAACAAAGTAAAACAAAACAAAGCAGAACCCACAAAGCACAGTGAGAACCTCCTCCTCCACAAGCTCCAAAATCCAGAGACTGATGAGTCAGCACGAACTTCCAGCAAGTTCTGCCTCTTCCTAGCCTAGAGGGATCCTAAGTAGCTCTAACCCTTCTGCCCAGCTCTGCTCCGAAACCTGTTTGAATGTACCCAAAAAAAGGACAAGAGCGGTGACCTGGACTAGCTCAAATTGGCAGACACGGGCACAGTCCTGGAGCAGGTATTGAATATGTACTTTACATTTCTCTACAGCCTGAAATCACGCACAGAGAAGCACCCGTCTCCTCTCGAGGGTACAGCCGTGCCACTGCAAAACCACTATGAGGGCCCCAGTGAGAGCAAATTGAAGCTCCAGAGACAGAGGGTTTACTCTAGTGTGGGGAATGGGTTGGAGACAGCACCCTCCCCAGGCACACATCCCAGGCAGCCCCAGTCCGTCTGCCCGCACAGGCTCCTCTCAGCTTAGCAGTTCCTCCACGTGCACCGCTCAGGGCGAGGGCTTTGCTCAGAGAGGCACAAGACCGGCATGAAACCTGCCCAAGTGCCTTTCTCTGCTGTGGTGCAATTCCCGTGTTTCATCTACGGTAGCTGCTCTGCCTGTACGTATCCCTCAGCTATCCAGCTCCTGGGTTCCGGCCAGAATACGTATATGTCTCCCTTCAGGGTGGCGTGCAACCAAGGTTTTGTCCTACCAGCTAATTCTTCTCTTTTAATTCTTGTCACCATCCCAAGGCAGTTGGCGCGGTGCTGCAAAGCTTTGCCGGGGGAAGCTCAAGCAGCTCACTTTCTGCTGCCACGGGGCAGACATCACTGCTCTCTGTCAAGCAATCTTCTCCCATGCCTTCAAGTAGTAGCTTGAACCTCATCACAAGGTTGGTTTCAGGCTCATACTCTTCCCCCATCCCACTGCTCGGCACGGGATGGCTCCAGTTCTTCTTCCTGAAGCCTCGGCAACCTGTGCTGTTCCCTTGTGTTGCCATTGCTTCCTACCCTGGAGGCCCCATGCTGCTTTCTGGAGTTGTGTAACCCAGACCTCAGCAGGCAACTGTCCTTGTTGTTGAGCGACCAGCAGGTGGGACCCCACCAAAGGGCAAACACAGCCCATGCTCAGCTCTGCTGCCTTCCAGTTATTTCATGTTTCCATTCCTGTCGTCACCTTCAATGCACTTTCTCCAGCCCAGGGCTCCCCATCTATAGGCCAGCCCTCCATACCTCCTCCAGCTCCGTGCCTAGACTTTTGCCCTGGTTCCTGCTTCCATCCAGCTTCATCCCGCCTCCCCAGCTGCCCTCCGGTCTTCATTTCTCTTCTAACCAGAGAACAGGGAGACCTGTCCCACCCAAACCCTGGTATATAGGTGTGGTAGCACCTTGTGGGGTTTAATGCTTAGGCGGTGCTCAGAATAATTAAGGGGCCAAATGGATTCCTCCCACAGCTTGGCTGCCCCGGGAGAGCGGGGATGTGCATACATTACCCCTGCAATCCTGCACAGGGCGTTCTGACACTGCACGGCTCCCGTTTTCATGTCATTCCAAGCAGCCTTTGACGGATACAGGTCTGCAGCGCGCAGACAGGACCTTTGCCATGTCGAAATGCCTCCAAGCAGCAACCACCCATGTTGGCAGGCTATTAAGTTTCTATAGAATTTTGACAAGCCTCCAGATGAACATCAAACCATCCCAAATCTCCCGAGGGGCTAAGAATGAAAAAAAAAAAAAAAAAAAAAACCCAAAAAACTGACTTCACATGTCATTATTCCCTGCAGCTTTGTAGCTAATTTAGAATCTGTTGATCCTGGTGCCAATAAATAGTTTATCTTTAAACTACCTCTGTACTTAGACTTGATTTCATTCTCAGGTTAGTGTTGGTTGTTTAGCTAGCAAGGCAGTAATCTAACAGCACGTACAGGGGAGAGATTCACCGTATATATCTGCCTGTGCAGATTTGTTCCATTAAGCAGGACCTCTCATGATAGCTAAATATTTCTCTGGGAAAACTTGCTTTCTCAGGAGAAGGTGAGTGCAGGATTAATATATGTGCTAATGCACTGCCCCCCAGTGGAGTCGAGATCTGGTATAGGAGATCAAGCTTTGCAAACCTTCACTTGTAGGGTGCGTGAAGAAAACACTCATGGGACATATATTAAATCAAAACATTAAATTAACCATTAGTGGTGCAGTGTTAAATCTATTCAAAGGTATTTTATGGAGATGATAATTCACATCTGGCTGTAATTTTGCAGGGCAACCGAATGCTGTCCCAGAATACCTCCTTTTTCAGCAAGTACTGCAGCAGAAGGAGCAGGAGGTCTTCAGCAGCTTCTCCATGACATTTTACATCTCAGAGTTGCTAAGGGGAGCTATAGGAAGTTCTTATTTTTCAAGAATAGCCAAATCCAGAATGTCTCAAGGGTGATGAGATGTCACATGTAGCTATTAAAACAGCTGGAAGGAGCTGTGTTTATTCACTGCAATTTCCTTCATCATCCAGTTGGAAAATGTGTCACCTTCTGGTTTGAACCCTAAAAGATCGTATTTATTTGAGCCTATTAAATGTTTCTGGAGATAACTTCAAATAATATTTTTTTTTTCTGCTGCATTTCTTTCTCTCACTGGCTCCTTGTCTTCCAGACTTCTTAGGGATGTCATTGTTTCCCAGATGACCTCTTCCTATCCTTATTTCATTATTCTTACAGCAACATAGAGTATTATAAAAACTGAGGTTCAGTTCACAGTTATTTTGGCATGTCCAAAGACTCTTATCAAACAGCAGCTTTACACAAATATAAATTTAAAAAATGCACACAACTAAATGTCTAGATAGGAGAAATCAAAACCATAAGCCCATGATGTTCACCATTGCTTCAATTCTTTTTTTTTTCAATTGTTTAAGACTAGGCTGGATGGGGCTTTGAGTAACCTGGTCTAGTGGGAGGTGTGGAACTAGATGATCTTTAAAATCCCCTCCAACCCAAATCATTCTATGATTGTGTGATTCCCATCTGGTGTTAACCTCATCATTTTTCCCACAGTGCTCTGCCATGTTTATGTCACATCACCTCTGTGTCAGGACAGGGTAATGCTTCTGAAACCACATCTCCACATTTTCTTGTGCTTGTGTCACTGGAATGAAATGAGGCAATAAATGTGCATATGGATAATAAAAATATCTTTTCCTACTCACAACATAATTGGGTTGTAGTACCATAAAAGGCATCTGAATCAGCTAAATGACCAGTTAATGGAGAGGCGAGGAGAAGAAGAAATATAAAGCCAATGTGAAATACAGTATGTTTGAAGAGAACATTTAAACTCGGCTTAGCAGTACTCAAGGCAGAAGCAGGCAGCAGCCCTCCCCAGGTGACTGGGGGAGGCAGCCATGAACACCTTTCTAGTCCACATGGGAAAAGCAGTGTCTCACACAGCACAAGCAGGAGGAGTATAGCTTCCTTTCTGTATATATATTATATTTATTTTACTAACATCCTACAGCTTTGCCTTCCAGGGTATTAGTTTGCCAGCCTGAACTCCCCCTCTTTGCCTTCTGGGGTGCTTGCTGTCAGGTCAGCAGGTGGCAAAGCCAGACCCTTAGACATTACGGGGAGGCCAGCAGTGTGTGCAGTGGTTTCCAGTTACCCCAGTTCCCAGGCTGCAGACATCAAGGCTGAGATGCCAGCAGGACCCATAGGTATGCAGCCCCACACCTGCTTTGTGGTGGCCATCCTGGCAGGAGATTCACTCAGCTCTCTGCAGCCCCTGGTCCCCACTGGCCCCTTCTCTCGAGATGGGTGATAGCAACCTGCTCCTTCTCCTGCTTAGCCTCCACAAGCTCCTCTCCCTCATCAGACCCCTCTTGTAGCTGGAGAGGATTTGGGCCGGCTGGACCTACAGTCGCTTGTCCTTTTCATGCCCTGCCTTGCTGTTTGCCTCACATGGTTTCAGCAGTCCACTGTGGGGCTTACAGGGGGAGGGGGAGTTGGTTTTTGTAACACTTTTGGCTGGTGGTACCCTAATCCTGAAAATATTCTCCCCACACCGTCTATACTTGGAATCAATAGTTCCAGGTGTTTTGTTAGTGGCTTTTGCACAAGAAATGCGGCTATATCTTCTGTAATATCATAGAAGAAACAGAGTCTTCCTTTAGATGTGCAATACAATATGACCTTGGTAGGTAATACCAAGGTCCTAAGTTATCCTTGACAGGAAGCTTTAATTCCTAAATAGAGCAGGTACCATGGGCTGTCTGGACTTCAATAAAGCATTTGACACTGATACACATAAGGAACACAGGATAGGTCCAACAAGTAAAACATGAGCAAGCAGCAAGCTATGGTCATGATGGAAGAGCAATTACTGAACTGAAGGCTCCTGCCTGGTCTCTTAAAACCAGCCTTATTTATGTGTCCTAGGCTGCAAATTACAATCCAGATTGCAAATTGCACACCAAGCTGGAAGGGAACATCCCTGCTGAAAAGACCAGGGCACCGTCACAAGGTTGCTACCTCATGGGAAGGAGGCCTACTGGTTGCTCACACAAGCTTACATCCTGCGTGTCACTGCTGGTCTCAGGGTTCTCATGATGTGAGCAATGGTGGTGGTGGGAAAACAGGCATGGGAGAGAGCTGATGTCTTTCATTAGACCAGCCAATAGACCTAGAAAAAAAAAATAAAAAAATTCTGAGGCCTTGTCCCTTCAGCAGGCCCAAAAAGCAGCAGTAAAAGCCATGCTAACTGCAAAGTAGAAACAGTCACTCTTGGATCAATCTTGCTATGCTAATCAATCCCACCACATGAGAGAAAAAGGTGGTTAACACCTGTGGAGTGCAGGGGGGTGTTAACTGGGAGCAAAGTGACAAGCTGTTAGCTCCTGCAGAGTGGGGAAAAGGAGGGGGGGGAAGAAAAAAAAAAAGGTCATTAGCACCTGTGTTATATTTTTAAATACATTATTACATTTCTGGTATTTTGTAATTAACCCAAGTTAATTGTGAGCTCTTGGCTTGCACATTTCCAGCCCAGAGGATAACCAGTTTTTAAAACTAGTTTGCTCCCTTGAGAGGCTCAGCTTGACATAGCCTCGTAACAGGTTTATCAGATAAGGTACCACTAGGCTTAATGCACTCCTTAATTAGGAATATAAACACCTTCATTAGGAAAAAAAAAAGAGGGCCTCAGAGAAATTATGAAGAGATTTTATGATTATCGACTCGAAAGAGAAAGTATTCCAACAGAGAAAGCCGTTTCTTCCTCCTTCCCTAGGAGTGGAGGCAACCTACTTTGTAATTGTAACCTTATGTGGCACGTTGAGTACAGAGATCTCCATCGGGGCACGACCTGAGGTTCGGGAGATCTAGGCTGAACAGAGATGTGAGGGACTATCACCCCCTCTGAGGACACGTGGGTCTAAATAGATGTGTGCTTGCACACAGATGTGTGCCTGTTAAACATGCAATTTCTATAGTGGACTGTGGCTTCAGCTGCTGTTGGCCAAGGCTGTGGCTGTTCCTCCTCCCGCCTGTACGTGTGTTGGTTGGCATCAAGAGCAGCCCCAGCAGGTCGCAGCTCGCAACTCCCCACAAATATGGAGGATTTGGTTGCTCAGGCATGTTCCTCCGCCTGGCGTTGGACCAGGAGCTGCATTTTGGCCTCTCTATGCCTCATCCCTTTGCTGTCCTCCCCGGGGGGACCCATGCTCACAAGATGGGTGGGTGGACATGGTACATGGCCCGTGTACCACCCCACATCCCCCTGCTCGGGGCACAGGGTCCAGCAAGCCCGTGCCGTGCTGTGCCCCTCAGCTGCCTCTTCCCTCGGGCACCCCCCGGCACGGTGCCCACTCGTTGTGTGGCCCCTGTTCCCAGCAGAGCGCTTCCCCTCCCCGTCCTCCCTCTCCCTGCTCTTCCCAACAATGGTGGCCCGGGCAGCTCGGGATGTAGTTTTGAATTTAAATGCGGCCAGCCTTTAGTTTACAAAAATAATAAATCCCCTTCAAACGGAGTTATGTAAAAAGTAGAATAATAAAAAAAAACCTAATGTTTTTTGGCAGCGTATGTATCCCTTTGTCTGCAAGACAGAGGCCTGTTGACAAACAAGAGGCTTTTCTGGGACTCTAAAATCAAGTACCAGAGCATAAATGGCCACCACCTAATCCTGACTTCATTACATTTGTCAGACGCAGTGAAACTGCTGCAGTGTTGCTTCGTGCACTTGTACAAGGAAAGAAAGTTCGGTGGCCCAGACCCTCCCGATGACATCCTCCCCTCTCAGTGACCTGCTCAGGGGAGGTTCACCCCCTAAAGGTACCACCATGCTCTGCTGCAGCCTCCTCCCGCAGCACCCCAGCTGCTATTCAGTCTGCCTGTAAGATGCGTTAATTCAGATGGGTTTTTTATGTAAACCATGGAAAAAAACAGAACTGCGTGTTGACCTCTCTAACAATTTTCTGGCTTTTAGCTAAGAAATGCAAATATGCTGCAGAGCTAAGAGCAGACATTATTTATTGATGGTCACCATGGGATTTCTATTCTGTTTACCATTTCAACAAATTCTGTTGATGGTCACTGCAGGATTTTCAGTTTCTTCCTGTGAAGTATTTCTAAATTTCTCTGCCTCTGTCCTGTCCGTCAACCATCAGTGAATTAAAAAGATGTCACTCTGCACAGTGCTAAAAATTATCTGCTTCCCAAATACTGTGAGGTTTGAAGGTGCTCAGCAGCTCACAGGATCAGACCCTGAGAAACGGAAGCAAAGTGTGAGCTCAAATCCTTATCAATCTTAATAATGCAAGCCAAGACTCAGGCTGTTCTTATTAGGTTATCTGTCATCTAGAAAGTATAAAGCCTAGAAAAAAGGCAAAGATGTTAGAAAAACACCATCGTTCTTTCAGTGGTTTGTATTTTCCTAATAAGCTTCTAATTTTCTGCTCTGAATGGAAAGTAATGCTTGTCTTAGGAACTAAGGAGAGCTTCTGAATCTAAAATGAGTTATTTTCGTACCAGCAAGTTTACCTCTCCCCTGGAAGCAAAAGGCCAAAGCCAAATTTCTTCTCCCTCAGGTAGGGGCAGATGGGGAAATTTCTTAGGAGGTCATGATGGAGAAAGCACAGAGTCGATGTGGCACTGGGACAACCCGGTAGACGGTGAATGACTGTAGTGTTGCTCGTTAGTTCTTGCCTTAGAATTATTAGGCTGGGGAGCTTAATGTGCTCATTTGCAGTTTTTCATGGTGACGTAAGGTCCGTCTTCCAACTATTTCCATGGAAAAGTGGGGTGCCCTCCGGCAGCTGCGAGCTGGCAGCAGGGCGAGCTCACCTGGGCAGCGGAGCAGGAGTTCTCCGGGGGCGAGCACGACGCAGCCCTGATGTGCCTCCAGCAACGCTGCGCCCACTGCCACCCATTGCCAGCGTTTCTTAAAGAAAAGCCTGAGCCGTCCTAAAACAAACAAGTAAGCAAGCGAACCAAGAGGAATAATATGTCAGTTGTAGCACTTCCCAGCAGACATTAGGAGGGGCTGAAAATAACAGGGAAGACTGCATGTAAATCACCTTAGAAAAAATTTATTTTCAGTGAGATGGAAGGCAAGCCTCTCCCACTGAGGAAAATCCTTATGGGGACTGGCCAAAAAAGTCAAGATTTTTTTCCACATTACAAATATAAGGTTTCTGATTTTATTTTAAATTGTGCGTCAGAACAAATCCCAGATTTATTTTATATTTTTTTTAATTATAGAAAACAAAAGAGATTGTGTGCCTTAGCCTAAGGGTCAGGGCAGTCTTTTGACTGGGGGAGATACAAGTCCCTGCTCACATTTTTGCTCTAATGAGTATTTTCTTGTTTGTGTAAAGCAGCACCAACCGCAGCAGCCTCCATGGCGGGATCATGAGTGGCTTTCTCCCACAGCATCACTTCCCCACCAAAATATCAGCCTTTCTAGTGGGGATGTCCCTCAAGCAGATGCATTGCAATGGCAGGTTGCAGGATCAACATTTTACTTTTTTCCTGCCCAAAAAGCCATCCCATACTCACTCTCCGCTCACCTCCCTGAGCGACTCAAGTTGCTAGGGTAGCAGGGAGGGAGGCTTGCCTGCGAGCCATGTGCCCTGGGAAGACTTTGGGGTGGGGATGGGGACCACCATGCTCCTCCAGCAGCCCTGATCTGGTGGGGTTGGGTTTTGGAAGGATGCTGCTGGCAGATGAGGCCAGCATCAGCCTGGAGGAGGCTGAATCGGGGCCATGCTGGTAGCAAGGGGGCCAAGAGGGCAGCTGGATGTTTTTTTCCTGCTTCGTACCCTCTTTTTTTTTTTTTCTCTCCTGAAAACTTTTTCAGAAAGCTGACTGCCCGTCTACACAGAACCTGACGTGTCTTTATGTAAGGTGAGAAAGCAGGTTTGAATATATGTAGTTCCGGATGCAGCTTCCAGATAGGCGAGTCTGTAAGAGACAGATAGCTCTTCATTAGGCTTGATTGCCCCATGTCCTCAGTGTATGGTGCCCCCATTAACAAATTAAAGAATCTTTTATGTCCCCTCTTGTCAACGCAGCTCCTACTGGAAAAAAAATCTTGTTTCTGTGCTCGAGCAATGAATTACTTTTCTGATGGAGTTACCAGATCACAGAGGCAATTTAAGTTTTATGTGTAGCTTGAGCTGTTCTCGCTTCCTTTTGATGTTTCAGGTAAAAGGAAGAAGAGAGTTGTATCATTTTAACACTTTTTACATCTCTCTCTGAGGTAATTCTTAAGGTATTTGCAAGGTCAAAGTGATAAAAAACAGATATGGGAAACTATATTTCTCACTGGCCTACAAATGTAATATTGTTCGGTGCAATATTTTTTCACAACAGTACAGACTGTAACCAAGGCTACAAAGTAGTTTTCTTCATCCTCTCTGTGTTTCCATTTGCTTATAGTTCCCTACATTTGTTCTCTCCTCGAGCTTGTGCTGCCATCATCGTCATTCAGTGATGGGCTCAGGGAACCCTCTTTCCACCTGGAGGAAAAACTCCGACCGCATCTTTTTTTTTCATGAGGCCAGAGCCAGACTGAACTCTGGCTGCTGAACTCTGAAACCTGTGCAGCCCTGCAGTGAGGATTATACGCTTATCACAGCTAGGAAGGATTTAGCAGCATCAGGAGCACACAGAGATTATCTACTGGCCCCATGCAAAAAACTGATAATCTGTGGAAAAGTCGGTTTGCGAGGTTCCTGGCACAAACTCAAGAACCCAGGGCAAGCGCTGGGTTTGCTGGTGGCACCTGTGAAGTACATACGACCCACCCACCTTTATTTATATGAAACCTTTTGTCTTGCATTCTGCTGTCCATCCCCACTGTTGTTGCTAGTAGTGGAGATCCTGGATGCAGATTTGTGATTGATGCCGGTTTGCCAGCTACTCAGGAATCACAGTTGTAACCGCAGACCTGCTAACCAAACTGCTGCCTAGAAAATCCCAGAAGAGAAATGAGTATAGAAATAGCAAAATGGTAAAAAGAAGGCTTCGGGAAGACCTTACAGCAGCCTTCTAATGTTTGACGGGAGCCTACAGGAGAGCTGGCAAGGGACTCTTTGTCAGGAAGTGTAGTGATAGGACATGGGGTAATGGTTTTAAATTGAAAGAGGGGAGATTTAGATTTGATACTGGAAAGAAATTGTTTACTGTGAGGGTGGTGAGACACTGGAACAGGTTGCCCAGAGACGTTGTGGATGCCCCATCCCTGGAAGTGTTCAAGACCAGGCTGGATGGGGCTTTGAGCAACCTGCTCTAGCGGGAGGTGTCCCTGCCCATGGCAGGGGGGGTTGTAACTTGGTGGTCTTTAAAGTCCCTTCCAACTCTAACCATTCCGTGATTCTAAGTTGTCTGACACAGCTGTTGTGCCTTTCCCTCTTGAAAAGCCAAGTTTTGTGTCCTTGAAGTATATCTGCATCAATGATGAAATTAAGGAAATGCAGAGAGAGCAAAAAACCCACCTCTCTACAACATTAAGAAACACTTATTTCTGTACTTCAGTCCATGTACTTGTTTTCCTCCTTTTTTCAAGCCTTTTTTTTGAAGCCAAAACATCTATGATAGGAAATTATCTTTTGCACTGGGCTGATACTGAAGCCACAGAATTAAAATAACAGCTAAAATCATCCATTGAAATCTGTGAGCTTTAGCTTAGACCACCAGCTGGGGTAACCTCATTGTTTACACATTCCCTATGTTTACATTCACAGATACCGTATCATGGCAGTACTACCTTATTATCTACGTAAATTATCAAATTCAAAGGCTGACTATCGCAAATGGTGCTTTTTCTTCTTTGGACAGCAAGAACTAAGCATTTTCTGCCTGGGGATCTATCTATCTATTTATTTATTTATTTGTATCTGCCAGTTCTTGGTAAGAAGCTGCAAAGACTATATAGGAAGGCGTTTCGTTTGGGAGGAGAAATATTTGATTAATAGGGTCCCAGGCGTCTCTTTTCCTATTCCCCCAGGCCAAATTTGTGCCTCACAGTCTACAGGAGAGAAGCTGAGACAACAAGTCTCTAGCATTTCTTGCTGCGGTTGCCACTGGGAAAATAGTCTTCCTTTTCCTGTCAGCTTATGTGTATATTCTTAACAGCTATTAACGAATATGCCCCGAAAGGCAAATATGGCTGTAATTAGCAACCCCCTCTAGTCATGACGAGGCTTGCAGCGTGTTGCACACCTGATCCACAAAGACACAGGTCTGTGTTTTACACCTCCTCTCCGGAGACACCCACACGGCCTAAGCAGAATCACAAGTCGGGATCTGTGGAGACGGGAGCTGCCGGAGATCCCAAATTGCTCAGGAGCCATCGTGTGGTCCCTGGCAAAAATCCACCTCTAGCTCCTTTCCACTCACCATTGCCTGCCGTCCCGCCGGAGAGAGTCATTTGCTTCAGTCAAAGCCTGGCAGAATACGAAGGAAAGGTGCCGCATCTGTTAGCTCATTAAGAACTAATTGCTTTTAATGATTAGGGGGCCATAATAACCGGTCACTCTTTTTCCTGCTTCTTGCCAGAGGCAGGCTCACTGTCCAAGCTTTGTATGTCTTCAGAGATGTCAGCTAGAAAAAAAAAGTGATCTTAGCACTAGAACACTCCTTTTTGTGTGGATGGGATTATTGAGTGACAGATAATATGTCATGGGTCTAAATTAACATGCCTGCAAATTGTCAACAAGCCCAAGAGCAGCCTGGTATGTCTTGGTAAATACTGTCAGGTATCATCCCGGCTGAGGAGCTTCCTATGGCCCTACTGCCAGAAACCTCCTGCATCTGCCTTCTCCCACTCCTGCATTACAAAAATGAACATAGTGGTTTTTAACTCCAAAGGATGTTAAAAAAAAGAACAACAAAAAACAACAACAAAATGAAACAAAACAAAAAACAGAGAATAGCACTGCCAGTTTATGGCAGTGTGCTTGGATAAGGGGACGAATAATTAAACTTAACTTTTTGGTATTCAAATTTGGGGGGAAAGCCTCCCCTAGAGTTCTAATAAGCACTTTCAACTCTTTTTTTCCAGTCAAAAAGTACTTCGCATATGCTTGACATATTGCTGAGTATAATGATGGAATGCAAGGGGGGAAAAATCTATGTTTACATACAAAACATACCCCCACATGCATATTTATATTGAGAGACAGAAAAATATTTTATGTATGTATGTATAACTTGACACTTTCAACATTTTATGTAAATAAATGCCAAATGGATGGAGAAGATCATATTGTACACTAATGGGCTACACTTCTTCATTTCCATTTTTCAAATCTGGCTGTGATTGCATACAAGTACCTCAAACAGCAAACATCTGGGTGGCTTGGAAGCAACTGAAGCATGTTTTTACTCTAAGACATATTCTTACTGTAAAGTTACAGATTCAAGCTTTACCAAGTCAAAGTTTTGGTCCTGAGCAGCCTCAGACCCAGTTTATAATAAATATGATGATTTTGCAGTATCAGTGGTGACACAGTCCTAATAATATTCATACTTAAAGTCTAACAAGCTTTTTTATAATTACCCTTCAGTTTAACAGACATACGCGTTAAGACTATATATCCTTGGAACTTTTCCAAGTAACTGCGCTGTCATAGCCTATGTCCAACTTAAATGTTTGACAGTTTATACAATTGCATTACTATTTTCCATCTCTTACTTCCAGATTTAGGACAATTTATCTCTGATTCTCTTTTGTTTTTAGGTTTCAAAGTGCAATTTCCTGCAGAAACAAATATACTCATAATTCAGGTTGTCCACCCACCCACCCACCCACCCAGTTACCTGTCTCAGCTAGCCCAATTGCTGGAAGGAACATATAAAGCAAGTTCATAGCTTGATGCTGGAGTGATATAATCTTTTCTTAATCTACTTAGTGTTTAAAATACTAGAGCGTTGCTCTCATGTAGGTTGTATGCTCGAATGTGGCACAAAGCAGTAATTGTACTCTTCTGGGAGACTAAAAGCGTTGTAGTGTCTGAGACCTGGAAAATTTAAAGAGTAGTTTACATTGCTAGGACCAAAGTGTTGCAACTGTATCTCAAACATTTGCAATTTGAGGCTGTAAAATCCCTAGGGCGTATTATGTGCTGCAACAATAGCATTAAATATGTTGTATCATGCTAACAAAACAAATTGTGCCTCCTTTTCCTGTCTCATTTTTCTCCTTAGAAAGAAATCCAGTACATGAATATGTAACATTCAAAATTATTCATTTGAAGAAATGAAATAAATTAGCACGTGTGTTTATAACACAGATTGCAGCCTTTCTTTCCCCCAACCATTGTAACAGCACTTCAAATTTAAAGTTTGGCTTCTTCCTTGACTATAACCTCTTTAAGTTTGCAGATTGCTTATCGAGAACAAAAAGCAGCCAACGCTTCTGATGGAGGGCTTTCTCGGTGGATCCTTGAAAGCTGGCAAGGAAGGTGAAGCCCTGGCATGCCCATGTTGCTTGCCATCGTTTCGCTCCCTGGCTCTGCTTTTGGCTGCTCCATCTAGATCTTTCCTAGCATCTACATCTGATCTACCAGGGTCAGGCACCAAGCAGTGTGGATGCAAGCCAGGCTACTGATCCCCATCCCTCTTTGATTCAGTGGTCGAGACGTTCCTCCGTGGGAGCCCTTGGCTCCTCTATGGGAGGATTTCTCAGCAAGCCAAGAAGTGCCAGGGCTTAGAACGGGTTCCTCATTTTTGATAGATTTTTATAATGGCTGCAGGACTGGCCTCCCTCATGCCATCGGTCTTCTCAAAGAGAGGGAAGAGATGTGCAGTAAGGGTGTGCAGTGTGTGTGTGGGTGTGAGTGCACGTGCACATCTCCCCCTCTCTTTTGTTTAGACCTCCGGGCATCGCTCCTTCGTAACCTTTGTTCTGCTTAGGATCCCTTCTGTTCTTATTTTGGCAACACACTCACATATTTGCTCGTGTTCGTAAACAATCACCAATTCTGTCTTTTCAGGTAAAATATCAAGAGAGCATGGCTCACCTGGGGGAACGTAAATGGACTCACGTGTTTCCTTTTCTGGTGGTAGGTATTTATGCACGTATAGATCTCTCCAGCATGCAAAGATAACTGGGTTCTCCTTGGGTCTTTGGAAACATCTCTGAATTGTCATGGCACAGCTGCAGACAACTTAGGGACTGAACCCAATGTAGTGATTGGTTTCCATTCAACGAAAGACCTGGGCATGTGCTGCTTAGACTGAGGCTTCTGGGGAGGAGGGGGAAGGAGAAGGACCCAGGATGGAGCAGATGCAGGAGGGGCTGGAAGAGCCAATTAGCCTGGGTGTCAGATGAAGCACAGCCCTATCATGGTAGAGGCCTGAGGCGGCTTATTTTCTCAGGTTGTTATAATTGTCCCTTGCAGTCACATTTATGAAGGCTCATTAGAGCTGGGAGGTGGGGTGGTGCAAGCAGGCATTTGCTGCACAGGAGAGCGTGACAACAAATAGGTCAGGAATCACAGCCTGCAATACTTGGAGGAGTAACTGTGCGTGAGCATCAGTGCTCTGAGAAACTCTTAGCAGGGCTGGGTTTCTGAAAACTCTACCTGCCTCCATCCCGCGTAGTGGCACCACTTCTGTTTCCGAGCTTTAGGGCTGTTTCCTCCTGTAGTGCCGGCCATGCCACCTTCTGGGCCACAGCAGCTGGGCAAGGGCAGGGAGCGAGGCGTGGGGGGGCGAAGGCGGTGGAAGTGACAGTGCTCTGGGATGCTCTCTGGTGACAGGTCTCCCTGGTGTACTCCGCCAGCGCCGAATACTCCAACTGCGGGGAGAACGAATACTACAACCAGACCACCGGCATGTGCCACGACTGCCCCAAGTGCGAGCCGGGCGAAGAGCCATACATGGTAATTTCAGCTTCCTCTGCCAGTCATGGGACACATATTGAGCACCAAACACAAAAAAAAAAAACCCCGAAACCACCAAATGTTTTGTTATGTGGCGGTTATATACAGCTAGGAGAGACACTGGGGAAGGGCAGAGATGCTTAAGCTCACTCCTGCGAGTGTGTCAACAGAGCGAGGCCCCACGTGTGTGCTCGCTGGTCCACCAGGAGCAGCCTGTTAGAAGGGATATTGCAGAAGTTGTAAGGTAAAAGTTCCACGCACGGTCTCTGCCAGTCCATTCTCATCTCAACAGTTATTTAAAATCTGACGCTGCCGTTTCGGCGTGGTGTGATAAATCGCCTCAGTCTGGCGTGCTCGCTGGCCCCCCACACCGAGAATTTAATTTTGCTCTCCCGCTAAGATATTTTGGCACTGGAGGAACTTGGATGCTTCTGCAACATTTTAAATCATGGTTCCTAAGTAACCATTTGATTTACGGCAGATAATTGTTGCTTATTAAAAAATAAATTACTGAAATCCTGTTTGGTTTTAATGGGATAAACATCCTATTGCAAGAATTTCACACAGTTGGTAGTCCTGAGCAAGTACATCTGAATAATAACCAGTTGGTTTTAGTTTTATTTAATCTAAACGTAGTGTTCAGCTGGGACATGTGAGTTCAGGGGTTATGAAATCTCATACAAACATTGCCTTTTGTGATGTTCCCTCTGGCCTCTTCAGGCATGAAAGCAAAATCACTGATATTCCTGCTGCAGCCATGTTTCCCCTGCAATTTTCTTCTCTATTTTTCAATTTTCAGTTCACTTCTGTGTCTAAGCAGCAGCCAAAATTCACTTCCATGACTTGCTGGAAGACAACATAACTAGCTATAGGGGGCCACTTTCAAGGAGTGTGGTGCTCTGGTTCCCCTTTTCCCTCTCCAGGAGACAGCGTGTTGGGTCCCTATATCCCTCCATGGCCTTTTTAGGACAGACACTGAGGAACCAAACAACAAGTTGTTTTCCCTTGGTAGGACATTGTGCTGCAAAGCCAGCGGTCCAGACTATGAATATTCCCTTTCTCTAGAAGCCACTGCGCAGCTTTTCAGTGACTTTGTGTTGTTGCAGACATGCGGATACGGCACCAAAGATGAGGACTACGGCTGCATCCCCTGCCCTTCGGAGAAGTTTTCCAGAGGAGGTTACCAGATATGCAGGCGGCACAAAGACTGTGAGGGTTTCTTTCGAGCCACAGTCCTGACACCTGGCGATCAGGAGAATGATGCAGAATGCGGTCCTTGTCTCCCAGGGTAAGGATTTACCTGTGGACCTTTGCTATACCCAGGGCACTGCAAAATACTTCTTAAATGTCAGAATCTCTGACAGCCTCTCTTCATGTCCTAGCTGACTGTAGCTACAATACAGGTGAATTATGCTTTTCAGTCTTTGCTAAAACAATACATTTAAATGTTTCAAAAGCATCGGTGAATTTAGCATATCAGAAGGTGTCGTTAATCTTCCTGAAATCTCACTGAAGAAACAACTGCTGGGAATAGCTAGAAAAACTTCAACTTTTCCTCTTACTAAAGTGGAAAGGGAACAGCTCATGTACCCAAGCACAGGAGAGCAGTGCCATTTTAAATGCTCTAAGAAATCCAGGTCAGCCTCCAGCTTTGGCTTCAGAGCGCCACCTTCTAAGTCCTGCTTTCCATGAAAGAGGTCCATGAAGATGCCTTGGATAACCTGTAGGATCCATGCTGGCACTACAACGTGTTTAGGAACATGAAATATCTGCTGTTCAGATGCTGGCAAATTTGTCAGTAGTTGACAGAATTAGCTAACATAGCTGTTAGGTGAGATTTACCAAGGCATTTTAGTCTCTGAGGGTCCTTTCTAGCCAACAGAAAGGGGTCTGAAGAGCTGCTAATGTGGTGTGCGTGCTGTTGTTCAGAGTCAAAACAAGTTCCAGGGCTGGCTGAAGGCATTTAAAATAGATGCTGTTTAAGTCCATCTTTTTAATGGTCTCTTATGCTCAGTATAATTCTAATAGCAATGGTGAGAAAGCAGCTGCGACGTTGAATCTGTTAGCAATATATTCTTGACCGTGTTACCTTTAAAGTCTGAAACCCAAGCACACATTTGCTTTCTTAACATATTTTTTTTGGGGGGGGGGGGGAGGTACAGTAAGTAAATACTCTAAAACACAACCTCACCTTACATACCTTTTCAGTTTCTGCCAGTGTGCCTCTTTGGTTTAGAACTGTAATTCCTGCTGACATTTGGCTTTTGTGCCGTTTGCGGACACTGTACAACCCACACCACTTATAGCACAGGAAACACTGTTAAAGAGGCCCTGCAAGGTTCCAGGTTTATTGTATCAGGGAGTCTGTGTGAAATTTTCACAGTTTACAAATAAAAAGAAGGACTTGTCTAGCTGCCAGCCAAGCAAACTGATGATGTGATTTGAAAAGAGCTCCCTCTTGACTCCCCTCATACATCATAAAGAGCAAGAAAGTCAAATAGTGGCCACAGTTGCTGTTATGCAATTTTTGTCAGGACTAATGAGGTCACCCAGGTGGGAGCGGGGTGCTAGCTGAAAATAATCAGCTTGCACAGCTGGTGCTTGGGGAGTAATCTCAAAACACCATGTTTGCACAGGTGTAACCTGTAGCAGAAACTGGTCTGCCAGAGCCTGGCTGTGTGCCGCTCTGTTTGTGACTCTCAGGCCCTGGGATAGTTTGGTGAGGCCAGCAGCTAAGGAGAAACACCTTCTTACTCCAAGCTTAAAGAGACAGAATTTGTGTCAAGGTAAATTAAATATGGGCTAAGAGAAGCTCTGAAGCTGCCTTGACTCCTCACGCATCTTAGAGACCCTGGAGTTCGATCCTGAGCGATGGTGGGGGTAGTGCAGAGCTCCTGGGCCAGAGCAGAGACTGACCAGCCACCCTTCCTCATTGTCCCTGGTGGCAGAGGGACAGCCAGGCGCCTGGGTGAGTGGCAGCTGGCAGAGTGCTCGCTTCCCCAGGCAGGAACCCTCAAAGAGCCCCTGGGTCAATGGGAGGGGAAAATTAAGGTTTCCATTTTCAGAAGACTGTGCTTCTGAGACGTGTCATGGACCTTCCCAAGGTAAGAGCCCACATGCTCCAATCTGTATTTAGGGGCATCTCATCCCTTTGCTAATTTTCACCAGCTCAGTAAAGCAGTCTGAGGAAAAGGTGAGCGTGTGGCACATTCGGACCAGAAGGTTTTAGACAACATCACTGAATTGGCAGCCTTTCCTCAGGGGCTACAAGTGCCTTTCTCTCATCACTTACCTTCAAATAGGTGCTAGATAATGATATATTTTTCCTACTATTTTTTTCACTGTTATTAATTATTAGTTTTAGGAGAACTTTGGTACAAGAGCATGGGTCATCCACTGCTTCTCTGTGTCAATGTTCCCCTCCATATAAAATAGGAATAACACTACTTGTCAAGCTCACAAAAAGGTTGCAAAACTGTGACTGGGGGCGAATTCAAAGGCTTAGCTCTGAAGCTGTGGTCCTCAAAACTAACATTCAGCAGCCAGTGAACTCTGGAATTACCCAGACCAAACCTCCTGGGACGCTGCAGGCTTCATCTTCTGCTCCTATGCAGAAGCTCTTCCATCATGGTAAACAGGACAGGTCAAGAATGCGGAAATTAGGTGTGACTTAGACTATTTCCCTCCCTGGGATGATCTACTAGGTGTTCCTGTAGTGTGACTGAGATCACAACCAACTAGGAGCAGCCACAGCAAGGGTCTCTCTAGCCTGGTTGTCTCTCTTCAGTAGTGGCCATAAGTGGAAACCCATGGAGGAGAAAGAACAGGGCAAGCATATGTTATAAATCTCCCACATGCCATCCCAGCACCTATTTTCAACTCAGAGGATTGCCTGGTCTCCCCACAAGTTGTAATTGCAAAGGGAACATTTCCTTTTAAAATGTAGTCAGAGATGCCTCCACTGCTGATGCTTCCCCTTTTTACGTGTTTGTCCATGATTACAGCAAATCCAAGATCATTTCTCTGAGGTATTTTAAGAGAAGGAGTGAGCTTTTTCCTTTGTTTTCTGAATGAAAACATTTAGCCAGTGAATTTCTAATGAGATAAAGTCCCTCCCTGCAGTTCTGGATAAGGCAGCAGATGCCTCCACCTATGTGCTCATCACCTCTCTGTTCCCTCTCTGCAAAATGTCCCCTGCTGAGAACAGCCCCCTGTGTCCTGTCCCCCCCCAGCCCCAGGTGCCCTGGTCCCTGCAGGAGGTTAGACCCAAATCTGGGGCCAAGTCCCTGAGTGTGACATGACACCACCAAGGTCAGCCCAAGATAAACCACCATGTTGTTAAGCAGGAAAACACTTAAGTCCACTTTTCAGTGTAGTCTTTACTCTTGCATTTTTCCTGTAACACTTCAAAATCTGAGCCTAGCGGGTGCTAAGGAAGGAGAAGGAAAGAGCATCATACTGTAAGAATAACACCATCAAAATTCACTGTTTCATTAGTGGGCCACTTCCTCTCAATATAAAGGGATCAGATATTTCCAACTTTGCCTTTTGTATTTGGTGCATTGCAAAGTAGCCAGAAACACGAACCTGTTGCTGGTACTTCATAGGGGTGAATCATTAATGTTTGCAGCTGCAGAGCTTCCTACTCACGTGGGTGAACAGTTGCTTGCTGTGAGCATACCCTTCATTTTTCTTTACACGTCCTCCACCATTCTGCATTGTGGCGAAAACCAAGAAATATTCCACCAGCTTGATTTAATTAACTGTCAGAAGGACTGTTTGTCTTTCCTAAACCACTGTGGCTATTAGACTGTAGATCCTAACTGTCCTGTATTTTTCTTTATAGATTTATATGTATCTTTGGCCTGCCACTCTTCTTTTTGTGGTTTGGCAGTCATTTCCTGCTTATTTATTAACTGCTTCACAAGCTAACATTACGCAGGCCCCCATAAGAGTGGGAAGATGAAGTTTTGCTCCTGAAAGGAGGGTAGAGTGGAAGATAGGGCACAAGAGACATTCAAAGGGAAGAGTGAGGGCAAGTCTTTTAAAACCAGTAAGAAATAAAGGAGGAACTCCGTTCAGTGGACCTGCTCTTCTGGGGTACCTCCAGCCCCTGTCCCCATCCTGGCATCTCTGTGTACTCCATTTCCTAGACCCTTATTTGTAGTCTGGGACATTCATTAATGACCAACTGATTTTGATGGACAGTTTCAGCAGTAATTTCCTTACAATGCACACATTTTCCAGCAAAAACATAGTGCACATGAACAGACAGGTACGTGAGAGCAGAAAAAACAGATTCCCCGTTGTGTAAAGTGTGTATTAGGTTGAGTGCCTGTCTACATAGAATGGGTTATGAATTTATTTATTTCATTAAAAACTGTAGTGATTTTCAAGTGATTTGTAAGGATATGTCCGTAACATCAACTGTGTATGATTTTGATGTAATTTACTAATTAGCTTGCTTGTGGATCCAATTCTTGCATAACCGATTACCTTATTTCAGCACTAACTTTATTAGCAGCCCAGAATTTTAAATGATTAAAACCTTTCCTTCATTCTGTAATTCCACTATCAAGGACTAACTTATAAGCCCTACAGCAAGGAAGTAAAAAAAACAACCTCTGTAAAACTTAAGCTGACTTTTCCTGTCATGTGGTGATTTCCTGTATTTTTTATTCTGATTTGGCTCAGATTTGGTTCTTACATTAAGGAAGGTGAAGGAAATTAACCAACCATATCCAACTGGAGGTCTTACGTGAAAGATTACTGCTTCAAAAAATTGCATTCCCTTATTTTGAAAAATCTTATTTCAGGACATGCTGTAAACTGCGGCTTGAACTCAGTGGGGAGAATAATGTTGTTTTGGGCAATGATACTACTTCTTGTCATGTAGACTTGATGGTTGATTAATTGCCTTTTAGGAGGAAAGGAAGAAGAGAAACACTGTCCCTATTCAGACAGTTTAAAAAAAAAAAAGAATAATCTTTGCATCAAATTGCTTATAAAAGTTTTTTTTTGAGTGATTTTATCTCAGTGTAATTGGTTGCTGCTGAACCGTGCTCAGTTGTAGCATATTAATTAACACTGTTTTGCCTCATCTTGCCCTTCATTACAGTTACTACATGCTGGAAAACAGACCTCGAAACATCTATGGGATGGTTTGCTATTCATGCTTGTTGGCGCCTCCTAACACCAAGGAATGTAAGTGTTCTGTGATTTCTATGCATTTCATCTGGTTTTGACTAGGAATCATCTGGAAGCTCAATGTGAAGTCCTTCAGGGATGATTATTATGTTCAAACAATAAGTCCATCTCCAGTAAAGGAATTTCTGCTTCCAACTAGCCTTGCCAACAAAGGGAGTAAATGCTGAACGTTTCGGGAGAGATCACAACCTTTGATTTGAGGACCTGCTCAAAATAACCTGTTCAGTTATGCTCCGGTTTCCATCTGTTAAGACACCCCATACAGGACTTATTATGGCTTCTTTATCAGTAGGTACAGGAAGTCACAAAACTCTGTATTTTTTAATTCAGTTTCAGCTCAGCTATAAAGAAAACCTGGGAGACTTTGTAGATCGTAGTAAAGGTGCATCACACCTTTTCATATCCTTTCTCCTTTATGCTCCATATGCTTTCTCCTTTAAAGGGGGTAAAGAACATGAGAAAAAGAAAAGGAAAATGAGGTTCCCTCTGAATGAACAAATTACTTCGACACGCCCTCAAGAGAATCTGGAGCAGATAAGGAGAAAAAGCTTTTTTTTAAAAAAAAAAAAAAGAAAAAGAAAAAAAAAAAGAAAAAGAAAAAAAAAAAGAAAAAGAAAAAAAAAAAGAAAAAGAAAAAAAAAAAGAAAAAGAAAAAAAAAAAGAAAAAGAAAAAAAAAAAGAAAAAGAAAAAAAAAAAGAAAAAGAAAAAAAAAAAGAAAAAGAAAAAAAAAAAGAAAAAGAAAAAAAAAAAGAAAAAGAAAAAAAAAAAGAAAAAGAAAAAAAAAAAGAAAAAGAAAAAAAAAAAGAAAAAGAAAAAAAAACAGAAAAAAATGGGCACTTCCCCAGAGAAATCCAATGCATCTGAAACTAAAATCCTGTCTGTGTTCTGTTCTTCTAAAAGTCTTTATCATGAAAAAGCATTGCACTATTTTACCTCCTTGATATTGAAGCAGAGGTTGACACAGAAGTCCCTGAGCACTTCTTTGTGTACATAAATAGCAATTACTGAGTTCAGATGCTGCAGAACTGTGTATCATTGGTGCTCTGCGAGCCACTTCAAAGGAGGATAGGTCATTAACAGCTACCACCTTTAGTAAAGTGCAGGAGCTCAGATGAGCCAGGGGATAATTACCACCTCACACAGCTCCAGGTGAGCGGTAACAGCTCGGCTGGAGGCATCTCCCTCAACCTGTCTGCCTGCAAAGTGGCTGACCCATTCTACAGCTGCTCACCCCGCTTGGCTGCAGAAACCCACCAGGTCCTGAGAGGTGCCTTTCTGCTTGAGACCGTGGGAGTGGGCGAGGGCAGGGCGAGCGTCATTTTGGTGAGATAAGGTCTGTGTTAGGAGGTGAGGTCAGGGCGCTAGGGAGGACCCGAATGTGAGATGTGGGAAGAAGGGGGAGAGGTAAGTGAAAACATGAGGTTAGGAGTCTCGGTGGGAGATGAGGTTTATCTGGTAAAAGGATGTGGACACATCTTCTCCTGCGTGAATGTGAGGGCTGGCTGCCCCAATGATGGGAATGCGACCATACTGGCTGCGAGCCGATAGCCAGAAATTAATCACTTCCTCAGCTCTGATGGTCTGTCTCAAACACGTGCTCAAATGGGTTTTTAGTAGTATCAAACACATTGCAGCTTACTGATTTGGCGAGGAATGACCAGAAGGTCTTTTGGCTATTACTCAATTCGGAAAACAAATCTTTGTCTTTTTTGAATATCTGGCAGATACTATATATAATGTGCTCAGTTCTGTGAGGAAAGTATGAATCGCACAATCTGATTAAACACATGCTATTTTTAACTTGACACACACAAGAATAAATAGATATTATCTTTGGGAGAAATTTAGGCAGGTGCATAAACCAACAAATTGGGTACTAAGGTAACAAGAAAACATTAGTCCTAGAAAGAGTAAACATTACCATTTTAATCAAGTCTATGAAATCAACCATTTGATTACAAGTGTTCAAAAAGTGGGAAAGCTTCTTAAAGTCCAAATCCCTCAAATCACAGAACTCAGGTAATTTGATTTATGAGGTCTAAACCTCTGGACCCCATTCAGGATGGCAGCTCCCTAATTCATAGGCAATAATTTGTACTCCAGATGGAAAACCAGCCTTGCTGCAGGAACCTCTTGAAAGGCTCACTGTTGCTGTGGCAGGCAGCATAAAATTTATCATTAGCAAATGATCAAAAATAAATCTTCTTTATCTCTCTTATGTTTCACAGTCATCAGATTATACCAGTCAGAGCAAAGAAAAGGTGTCATGTCAGTGTTGCCCAACTGCATCATTTTTGAGGTTTGCAGATTCCAAACTCTGAGCATGTACCTTCGATGTGAGCATGGCTTTTCTGTCATATAAATGATAATATCAGTTCTTTGGTAGAAATGGTTCCTCTGTGCGGAGCAACTGTGTGTAATGGCATTCCTTCCTCACTGTTCTGGCTGTCATGGTGGAGAACCCAGAAGGCCTTAGAGAACTCCAAATGGTCCCAGGCATCTTCTTTTCCTTTCTTGAGACTTCAAAATTTAGTTGAACACCCTTCAGGAGCTTAAACTTTACCAGGGTGCCTCCCCTAGAGCTGCCTTCAAACAGTCCTGCATATGGCACCCCACTGGAGAAAGGTGACCTAACAGGTTACAGGGAAACAAAGGTGGCAAATTACTTAAAAATAGGAAACCAGGCATGACAAGCTCTGACTTTACACTTCTAGACAGAAAAATGAGGGCAGATAAATCCCGTTTCAGGCCTTCATTAGGTTTGAGACAGGTTTGGAGGACAGTGGTGTTCTCAGCTGGAAAAATACCTCGGTGGGGAAGTGTCTGGGCTGTGTGTTAGAGAGGGCCAGAAGGAGAGCAAAGCAGGGAATGTGTGCTGCTGCATGGAAACCTGCTCAGGGAATTTGCCTGACGATACATTATGTCTGGTGGAAAAGTATTTGGGTTTGATCAAAGGGTAAACAAATAGCTTTCAACTCCAAGAGCCTGCTGTGCAACTTTCATCTCCTACACAGTCAATAAACCTTGAAATGGCTGAGGAAACAAGATGAACACCCCGTGTCCCAGCATCTGGAAATACTAGCATAAAAAGGACTGGAAGTGAGAAAGAAATTCCCTGATGGGCTTGTGTCACCTTTTTCTTTTCCCCATCTCAAGGGACTTTAGACAAAAAGTAGCACAAAATAACATGGAAAAGAGGAGGAGGAGGAGAGGGAGACATTTCACAGAAGTCAGAGATTTAACTGAGGCAAATGCACCACCGGGTTGTGGTGTTGAAACTCTCTCTCTGGACTGAAGGATGGGAGCAGTCTCTGAAGAACACCAGGCTTCGGCAGCAGCTTGTGGGCTGGGAAGGGGCTGTGCATATATGAGCATAAGGGTGTATATTGTGTAGTAGGACAGATTTTTCTTGCTGGGGAAAGGGTAAACCTCACCCTAAAGACTGCAATTTTTCATACCTTGTGCACTGTGAAACACGTTGTGTGGGACTTCTGGGCTCTCAGCATGCAGCTCCCTCAAGTCTACTGTGTAGGAGCCTCAGGACTGGTCTGCTAAGCACAGAGGAGCACAATTGCCAGCACATCAAAGATGTGAGACCTTGAGCTGCGCATGGAGCAGATCATGAGTCACCAGTGACCCTTGGTGATGGTAAATTGGGGTATGATACCTCTGTGATAAATAGCAACACTGCAAAAAGTAGGGGAGGCGGGTTTCCTATGCAAATCAAAGAATGAAGGTAATGAGCACCAAACCACTTTAAGATGTGGCTTCCCACAGTTAATAGTGCTGGATTTTCTGTTGACACCTCTGAAATTGGAGTTACTTGAGGCTTCTGACTGCATTGAGTGTTTTCATTGTGGTTTTTTTTTTTTTTCTTTTATCCAATGTAAAAGTATATGCAAAAGACAGAATACTTAAACCTACATGGAGCTTCTCTAGCAGAGAGGTACAGTTACCGCTGCAAGAGATTTTGTCTTTTAGCAGCTGCAATTCTCTTATCAGTTTATGAATATTAACTCTACTCTTCTGTTCAAACTTTGATATTTGCCATTCCAGTTCAAAAATGGTGGAGGAAAACAATATCAAACCCCACGACAAAAACTTGAAGAACGTTTACTTTGAAGTATTTACACAATTATGTCAAATATGCAGATCCTTTTCCACTCACATATTATTGATCTAGATAACTTTGGCAATTGATTGAGTGTTTTCTTTTTAATCTACTGTATATATTCATAAGTTTGCATGGGCACAAAATCTGTTATTTCCTTACACCTTTTTTGCTAGTTGTATAGATGAAAACAGATGCAGTAGTCAACCTGTGTAAATCTAACACCTACCAATGATGGCTTAGAAAAAATTAAAAGGAAAAGAAAAAAACCGAAAAACAACAAAGGGAAACATGTAGTCAAGTTGGATTTCAATTACCAGAGAGCAAAAAGAAAAGATCATTTTTATTATTGTATCGCTAGAACTTCAAAAACAAAAGATGAGATGGAACAATTGACTAATGGGCTGGTGGCTTCGTGTAAGCTGTAATAGGGGGGAGTCATGTCCATACCCGTGTACTGAAGACTGAGAACTCAGCCTCCCTAATTGAAATGCTTAACACAAACAAGCCTAGTGCCAAGAACACTTGTATTAGTGAAAAATAATTCTTTCAGAGATTTTTATTTTAACTCTCCATTCTTTTTAATATCACTAATTTTCTTTCCTTGCCAGTTTTGTCCTTTTGTAATATGATCAACGTCAGGACTTTTTTTTTCCTTCTGTTTCAAATTACACTTACAAATGAATAGGCTTGTTAGCTGGAGCTAACAAACTTTTCTTTTTTTTTTTTTCCTTTTTTTGACTTGTTTGATCTCTGAACACCCCATTCCTCTTCACATGTGGAATGGGAGAAATGTTGAAGGCAGTGCTTTATTGTTTGCTGGTGGTATGGCCTAATTCTCATCCCCTTAGGGTCTGTCTATATTAGGAAACGAACCTAATCTTAGGGCAAAATTGGCCCTCCTCAGCCATAAACCTTCAAGGGGAGGGATCTGAGAAGCAAATACGGGGTTTTCTGTCTTTGGCTGCTGGGAAAACTGGGCTCAGGTATCGCTCAGGAGGGCACCTGGTCCCAGTGCAGCTCTCCTGAAAGAAAACTCTGATGGCTTTGATGTTTTCACCTGTGCTGGAGATGCAGCTCCCACAGTGAGCACCACTCGCCCCTGGGAAAGGTTGCAGGTTTCTGCAGCATCCCTCTGCCCGGGTGCAGGAGCTGCAGCACCTGCAGGGATGCTGCTTTCCACCACCTGCACAGCCTGGCCACCAAGGAGCGGGGGAAAAGGGAGAGCGGCTCCTTGCAGCTCCGCTCTCTTCCTTCTGATGCTTCTGAAATCATCGTAGTAGGGTTTTAACAGCAATTATCCCCTTTGTGTTGCACAGAGAAGGAGGGGATAACACTGAATTCCTGGAGGTGGGGTTAATTCATGAAGCGTGTGCCTATGACCTACCAGTACTGTGCAGTGATTACAGCTCCCAGTGCATCCTAAACAAAGCTACAACAGATATAAATAAATTGTCAGACTAAGGCCATGCAGCCTATAACCATCACCGCTTCCTTGCCCTGGCAAAATAAAAGGAGAGAGAAATAGAACAGGTAAAGACATTACAGAGAGCACAACAGCATAAAATATGTCCTTTTATGTGTCCGAAGAGCAGTGGTTACTTACAGTGAGAATGACCAGATCAAAAATAAAAGTCGGGGGGAACTTTGCTATCACCAGTTTTAGAAGGTTCGGCCTCAGGAATTAATTTACTTCATGCTTTTTCTGGTTTAATAGCTACCTAGACTAACAGAAGTGGCTTCAGGAAACATCAGAGTAACTTGCCTTATAGTATTCTCTATGTCCCCTGAAAATAAAAGACAGTAAAATAAAGAGCAGTCAGGCAATCCTCCATTGTCTAGCATATGCTCTGTTACTACTGCTTTGCCATATTTTCGGAGTTGATTAATATTTGATCACTGAAGTCATATGTAGATGCCTTGGAGAGTGGCTTGGCTTTGACTGCTGCTTCAGCTTCCATGACTTTCCAAGTGTGCAGAGTTTCCATATGGAGTGTTGTTTCCCTAAGTCTGAAACCAAACCTTTCATGTAGGTCCCTGAGTACAGATTTACATTAATTTGAAAATTCTGACCTCTGCTTTCTGAATATCTATGTCTTTATTTATGACTAGGTTCAGTTATAATCCAGTTTTCAATTACTTTGTCAGCCATAAACTGCCTACCTTTATTGAATTTCGACTCAATATAATTTATTTTTCATCTCGTATTCTGGGCTGCTGGTTATTTATTTGCCTGTGTGCTTTATCTTACTTCGCTCCCGTAAAAGAGTCTCAGCGATGGCACTCGCGGCTCAGCTGGCAGTAAGGAGGGTGCAGTGCCATTCATGAATGGACCCTGGCTGTGAGAAAGAGGGAAGCATCAGGAGAAAGCAAGCTGCACTCAGTGGCAAGAAATAGATTCATATCTACACAAAGACACTTCTTATTTCAGGATCACTCCGATAGTCTGTTGTGTACACACTTTGGGTGTTTGATACTCAATATGTCATTGAGTATCAAATAAACTTCAAAAAAAGCTGTTGCTAGCTATGAGCAGCAGTCCTTTGCATGGACCAGTAAGCTGACACCCAGAGCAACATATGTCAGGAGCACATATGGTCTCCTATCTGCACCAGATTTTATTCACTCACAAACACTTGCAAAGGGGCATGTTGGTAAAACCTCCCCTCCCTGTGCCCTCCTCCTCTTACAAATCTGGTAGTTTTGTTCATCACTTCTTCCTGTAAATCTGTCTTGAGACACATGAACAACTGTAATGGTCCTGCGACATAAAGCAGACAGGTTCTTTGAAACAAAAAAATTAATAATATTTTATTCCCCAGCATTTATTCATGAGGAGAACAAAAGGTTGACTGCTCGGCAATTTAAGTTAAAGCTATCTTTTGAGCTAAAAACCCCCAAACATTCAAATATGTATATAGGTTCAATTGTTCTTTCAAACAATAACTATGTTCTTAAAATGAAACTGGTTTTAGACTCCAAGAAAGTTATAACTAAATTACAATTTTTGAATAAAAACATTTATAAAGCAAAAACTGAGAAAACTTCAGTGATAAATTTCTTTTCTAATGTCTTTATCACATTCCTACAGTATTACTTACAGGTGTCTAGGAATATAAACCACTCTTTTGCACAGCTATATTACAGCTATCAGTCTTTTCTTGTGCTTAAAATAGGGCTGTTTCCATATGTTGTGCTGTAGCACCTTAGGATGTCTCTGCCTGAACTATACCTATGTCTTTATAGATTATGTTAGTGTCATATATATTGGAACCAGAATTAATGATGTGATTGGGATGCAAAACTGGATGTGCGCAGGAAGAGTTGAGGTTGCAATCCTGGAGTAGGGCTGGATGGGGAAAAAGCAGCAGCTATGGGTTCTGCTTGTTTTTTCTCACACAAAGACGATACAAACCGAACTTCTGCAGAAGCTGGCATTTTTGGTTCCTCTCGTAGTGCAGGTGCACGAATTGGCACTTTCTTCTAAGCCACATCTAAAGAAAAATCTTGGCTCATCATGAATATGCCAAATTATTAAATTTGATAATAGGCTTGAAATATGCATAACGACTAACTCCCACCTAAGCATATGTAAAAGGCCATCGCATTCTAGCACCAGCCTTGATTTTGCCACAACAGGCACTGCAGAACAAAGCAAGTGGTCCCATTCCCATGCACCTTAAAGAAAATTAAGAAAATTCTGCATGTAGGCTCTGGAGCTGAAGGTGCTCACTGTTGTGCACGGGAAAGGCCCTTGTGTGTGTGTGTGTGTGTGCACAGTGTGGCAAACACGCCATATCCAGATGTGGGTGAAGCGTGACGAAGGTGCTGAATGAAGAATGGATGACCTTCCTCCTTACCGTTCATTTGCCGTGTGATGCTGCATGGCTTCCCACCTTGGAAGGCTTGACTTCCTTGAAAAGGAAGGAAAGGTGGTGAAAAACAGGTGGTTAACAATACCAAATGATTGAAAGATTGATTAGGCAGAAAATGCTTCAATGACTACGTATCTCAGATGAAGGGGAAGCAGTGGGGGAGTTTGATAAGACTTGCTTATGGAGGAGACAAGCTGAAGCTTGTCAGATAAACTCCACGCAGGCAGAGCACGACTTGCCTGTGCTACCTGAAAGGCGATGTAAGAAGAGCTATTGTTGACTTGTTGCAGCTTGCAAGGACCACGCAGAATTGCAATTGGCTGTAACTGGATTTTCCAGGGGGACTGCAAGGACAGGGGTAAGCTGGGTAGCTGTGGACATGAAGGAAAGTATCAGGCCACAGCACTGGCCACTTGCTAAATTTCCTCCGTTGTCCAGCCGTGATGAGTGAAAACCGAGGGTGATTCCCTTCAGTTTTGTGAAGAATTGCTGAAAATTTAACAAATGGCCTGTCTTTTAATCTCCAGTACATGTAGATGACATCCTCATCTACCAATAACTAGATGCTCTACTGCTATACTGCAGTTTCTGGAGGTCACAACCAGTTCTTCCTAGAAGGAAGTTAGTCACAGAGAAGGGACCGGAGGCAAGACTTACGTAATCTGCCTGTCATTTACACAAAATGAAAAGCATCTGAATTAACAAATTAGTATATGAAAACACTTACTCTGTTTGGGGAAAAAAAAAAAAAAAAACGCCATTATAATAAATGAATCTGCTTCCTTCCAACAAATGAGGTTTGTAAGAAGTTTTACCATTGTTAAAGAAAATGTCTTTTAAAGACATCTGCAACTCATACTTTGTGGCCACTTTAAGAGCGTACATTTCTCATTCACTACATGTGGCCACGTTTTATGTTAGGTAGTACCTTTTTTTTTTCTTCTCAGAAAACATTTCTCTTAATTTGAAGAACATGTATATTGCTTTGTTCTTAACCTTGGAACATTTCTCAGACCATTCCAGACCACTTAATTTCCTGTCACGTTTACCTGGTGGGTTTAAATTTCTCATAATATTTACTAGGTCAAAAGAATGGGATGGTTAGTTCTCAGCTACTCTAGCTTCCAAATTAGCTTGTGGAGCTGTGAGCTGTGAGCTGTGTGCACGTTACCGGATGACTAGGACCTTTAGGTCTGCTGAATTGAATTATCACTGTATTTTTTCCATAGACTGCTAATACAAAGCAGGAGGGATTTCATCCCCCCTGCAAGCCAGAAGATGTTTTTCAGTGTCTGCTGATAGTAGCTGTTGCATAACCTGCTTACCAATGATACTGAAGGTTCTCTGAGAATGAAGATAGAATGTTTTGTCCCAACAGTAATGTTTTTATTTTGTTTTGGAGTGCTATGCCAACACCATCCTGTATGAAAGCATTCCCATCAACAGCCTTGTTCCCAATAATACCCAGTATTGTCTGGTATTGTCAAAATATGTTAATTTATGACTTGGTTTACTGCTTTGAAAATTCAGTGTATGACACCATCTGAATGATTAATATGAACTTTTAAACTTAACTGTAGAATTCAGACATGGTATTGGACAATCAAACTTCTCTATCAGCATGTATTCCTTTAAGTTCTTCACTGTTTTTGTGGATTACCCCCCCTCACCAGAATATAGACTTGGACTGACAGGGAGAATTGGAAGAAACATACTGGCCAGATAGATTGCAGGAAATTCTAATATTCCCTTTTATGAGGGTTTTCTGCTCCGTGGGACAGAAAGGCGTTCCATAGTATTATTTGTCATCTTTCCTATGTTTTCTTGCGGGGTCATGAGGGTTGGCAAACTATCAGAGTTTCACTATAGAATCATAGAATTGTCTAGGTTGGAAGGGACCTTTAAGATCATCGAGTCCAACCATCAACCTAACACTGCCAAAACCACCACTAAACCATGATCCTGCTTGTGAAGGATGCTTGTGAGAAGCACTAGCTTCCCCAATCTACCAGCTGGGACTTGAGGTTGCACATAATGGAGCAGGGGTTGTAAACAGTTTGAGTCATCAGCTGGAGAAACTTTCTGCTACCCAGGACAGACCTGTGATAGGGGAATCTATACATAACAGTTGTCCCTCCTTCTGTGCCTGAAGATGCTTTGGGTTTCAGAACCGTTCAGGAGCTTTGACTTCTTGCCCTCCCTGTAAATGCTTATGCAAAAATGTATTCTGTAACACAATTTTCAACATGATAGAAGTGCAATCAAGCTAAGTAAAGGCTCTGGTCACTAGGACCAAAATAATGCTTTGACTGGACAATGTAACTGTAGAAGTTTATGGCATTTCTGTTTGTATTCCAGGTGCGGGGGCTACCTCTGGCATTTCAGCCATTTTTCCAAGTACCTCAGGCACCAGCACTTTCTCACCTTACCAGCATGCTCACAAAGGTAAGAATGCATCCACAGACTTCATTTTGCAGCTGTCTTGAAAATAACATCAATAAAGTGTAACCAAACTGAATTTCATTGCCACTATTTCCAGATTTCTAAAACTGCTATTAAAAAAAAATATCAGAATTAATTTTTATTTCTTGGTTAATCAGCATCACTGTTCTAGTCAGATGGACTTAAAATGGATTTGAACTGTACTCAGAAATGCCAGCAATAAATTTAAATCATTATTTGCAGCCATACAGAAATGGCACTATGCCTTAGCAAAGCTTAGCTTAGACTGGTGAAAATAATTTAATGCACAAATTTGGCCAGTCTGTTATTGAGCTAAGATAAACAGTTCTCCAGCATGATTATTAAGTTCTAAAAATATGTGAACCTGAGAAGACACAACAGGAAAGATGCAGTTGATGAGGTACCAACAATGGTGATCTTCGTGGTATTGTCTGGAAACATGATCATGAGGATCATATTTTCAGAAAAAATAAAGTTTTCATGCATTTTAGCATATCTGTCATTTTCGGTATCCTTTTGTGGCTTTTCAGTTCTAGTCTTTTGCATCCAAGATCAACTAAATGAGTACGCAAAATCCAAGTGCAGAGCAGACCGCAAACTGTTAACTATTCTCTGATCCTGAGTTGCTCCTTTATGAAAATTTTTTTTGTTTATTCCAGCAGATCTTTCAGGACAAGGACATCTGGCTACAGCTCTTATAATTGCAATGTCTACCATCTTCATAATGGCTATTGCCATTGTCCTCATCATCATGTTTTACATTGTGAAAACAAAACCTTCTGCTCAAGGTAATTGTTCAGCACATGAAATTTTAGCTGCAAATGCTATTTTTAGATAGCTTCTGAGAGTAATTGGTGTTATATTTTTATATTCTAGCCTGTTGTAAGAGCCACTCAGTAAAAAATGTCGAAGCTCAGGCTAACACACAGGAAGAGAAGAAAGAAGTGCAAGGTATAAGTTGCTTTAGTTTTGCTTTTCCTGTCCAAGAAAACATTAGGCTTAAATACTCTTAATGCTTTCCTCTTTGTTACAGTTTCTCCTCTGAACTGTATAAAATCAACCTCAGTTTACTAAAGAATTGTGTATAACAGTTTTTGCATTTCCAGAATGTCACTTAATCCTCCGATAGCAATTAAAAAGATAGGAGAGATATTTATGTTTGCAGTAAGTTTGCCAGCAGAGCCAACTCCTGAGACAAAACACTAGTTTGGGAACTCATTGCCAATTTAAATTCCTCTAATTGTTGATCTACAGATAATGTTGTGATATTCTCTGAGAAAGAAGAGTTTGAAAAACTTACAGCAACTCCAGCTAAGGCTGTTAAAAGGTGGGTAAAAAATAAACAATCTTCCAGTTTGACTGAAGTGGGGAAGGGACATGTTTGCCGTTCACCCTGGTACAGAGGAATACGTGAAGAACAAATCAGATGGGTAGGCTGGTAGTTTGCTGCAGCAGGGAGAAGGCTAGATGCCTTAGTAGGCTTTTTCCCTCTGGTTTCTAAGAGAGGATGATGAAAGTTAACAAATAAAGACCTGTGTCCTCCCGACTCGCTCTGTGTCCAGTTCATCAGCTCTCAGGGCTCCATATCTTCTTTTGAGAGGACTATTTCTGGGACCTGAGTGTTGTGCTCACATATGTGCCCTTAGTAAGGTTCCCCTTCACTTTCAGGCAGGAGGGGAAATACCTGCTCTGGGCCTCAGGGAAACTCCTTGTCCATAGCATCATCTGGTTGGCACGGTGGGATAGTTTTCCTCACCTTGTGTCTGCCTGGGAGCCAAACCTGGCTGGGTAACATGATTCAGATGAGCTAAACACTGTCCTGAGTGGAAAATCCCTCTGTAAAAGGATTCTTGCAAGATATGCGCGAGTGTGTAAGTTGTTGGGCATTGTGCATTCAGCCTGGGCAGGTGAGCACAGTTACATTCACAGGATTTCGGAGGAAGGACATTATAAAACATGGAAAACATTTTTATTCCATTACTCTGGGATAGCAAAAAGGAGATGATTGGAGTCAGCCCATGAGAGGCTTCACTAAGATAACCGTATCTTTCAATTTACAGTGAAAACGATGCATCTTCTGAGAATGAACGACTTTTAAGCCGCAGTATGGATAGTGATGAAGAAGCTGCAGTTGACAAGCAAGGGACTCCAGAGAGATGCTTGTTATCTTTAGTACATTTGGCCAGAGATAAATCTTCTACAAGCAATAAATCAACCGGGGTAAGGCTATTTTGAGATTTAAAAATTGTGAGGATTTTTCTGTGTTGGTTTTTTTCCAAGAAAACAATATACAAACTCCAAAAAATCCATTATAGTGCAGACCAATCTAATTTACAAGAGCTGCTCCAGACAAATTTATTGTATAATCTCTTTTGCATAGTGACATATGTGAACATATATACTGTTCAGGGCTCAAAAAACCCAAATTTCATACAAGAGTAATAACTTTGCTTTTTGAGTATTATATTTTATAGTCTAAGAAACAAAAAACAAATAACAGCAACCCTCCCTGTATAGCTAATGGTAATATAACTAACCCCAATGCTACATTTAGCACAGAAAATCCAAGACAGAAAAGTAGTGTAGCAGCTTGGCTGGATTCATACAACAGCATAGTGTCTGAGTACCTTGACCCAGTATCATCAGTATTTCCATGGCGCAGACTTTTCGAAAATACCCGGTGTTGTGCTTGGGTTTTGTGTATAATTTTGAAACGCACGTGTGCTTTGAAGGTCACTCCTGTGCTCTGAAGGACACTGTAAATCCACTGATTGTTTTGCTGTGGAAGGTCTTTGCTTCTTCCTGCTGAGCATGAACTGCTCAGGGCTCTTTATCTCACTTGGAGTATTTCAAGGTATGGTTAAGGCCACACCTCACCCACACAACTTTTTAGTTTACATTAACATGAAACTATCCTTAAAAATAAAGTGTCTGCTGAGATACTTTTTATGTTTCTAGTGCTTTAAAAATAATTTTTAAGTGGTAATACCTAGGACAAAAATCACATCATTAATACCAAACATCATACATCTTTTAAGAATAAAAAGGTTTGAAAATGCATAGTTTTATCAACACAAGATAAATGTTTTTCTAGTTGTAGGCAGTTACGAGCATCTGAAAATAACTTACAACTCCAATGCTCACATTTTAAAATTCTGTTTTCTGAGGTCTCTCTAAATATCCAACTTTATCGTACTTCTGTATGCACTGACTTGAAATTGGATTAAACAAGTTGGGTGTGCATGAAATCAGAACGTTTAATAAGAAGTGGCTTACCTTCTAAAGACTGTTTATAGTAGATATATTCTCCAAAGTGATTTAGATAGAGAGCTTGTAAGCACAGCTGAAGCATGAACTATTTCTTCCAGACTTCTGTTCTAACATAACAGCCTGCTGACAAGGCTGAAGACAAAGTTTTCAGTGGAAACTTTACCAGTACCTAAAGGGGCCTACAGGAGAGACAAAAACTTTACCAGTACCTAAAGGGGGCCTACAGGAGAGATGGGGAGGGATTCTTTATCAGGGAGTGGAGCAATAGGATGAGGTGCAACAGTTTTAAACTGAAAGAGGATCGATATAGATTAGATATCAGGAGGAAATTCTTTACTGTGAAGGTGGTGAGACACTGGAACAGGTTGCCCAGAAACGTTGTGGATGCCCCATCCCTGGAGGTGTCCAAGGCCAGGCTGGATGGGGCTTTGAGCAACCTGCTCTAGTGGAAGGTGTCCCTGCCCATGGCAGGGGGGTTGGTACTTGATGATCTTTAAGGTCCCTTCCAACCTGAACCATTCTGTGATTCTATGCACGTGCAGACTGCATCAAGATCCTCTGCTCCCTACCTAAGGTTTCACAATTAAGCCAGCTGCCAGAAGTTAGAAAAGCAGCAATTTGCTTCAGGCTGGAGGTTAAGCGTGCATCAAGATCCTCTGCTCCATACCTAAGGTTTCACAAGCCAGCTGCCAGAAATTAGAAGAGCAGCAATTTGCTTCAGGCTGGAGGTTAAGTAACACTTTTAGTACAGAAGAGAGTCTTAAGAAGCTGTTGGATGAGGGTAAAGAAAGCTGAACGCCTGCTCTTATCCAAGTCTGCTCCTTCCTTGTTAAAACCAAAACCATTCTACAATGAGCTACCACATGGAGGATCGTCAGGCTCAACTTCACCTGTTTGCTCTCAGCATAAGTTTCAGAAATCCTCCATCTTCTGGCTTGGGGAAAAAGAGTATCCTGTATAATTCTTCGTGGGCATGGAATTATTTAGCCTCCCTCCTTGCCCTAAAAATGAAAGAATGAAAATAAACATCCAATAGTTCGCTTTGAAGGAGTTTTAATAAATCCCATTAAAAGACAATTTCCTGTTTACAAGGTTTTAAAGCAGCTAATCCAAGCCTACAATGGCAACACAACAATTTGTGAATGACAAGCAGTGTCTGCCTGGCACTGCCCGGCGACACAACACACTTGCACGGTGTCTGCGCCTGCGTTCGGGTGGAGCAGCCACTTTGTGGTCTCCAGCTGCAAATCTATTAATCCGAGTCATTGATGTGCCTTGCCCTTTGGAGACCAAATAAAATGAGGAAAATCTTTCCACAAAGCAACATACTGAAAGCAGAGCATTTTTTTTTTTTTTTCAAGCCTGGTTTGCAGTGAAAAGTGGCAAATTTGTGGAGGTAATGCTAAAGTCCTATCAAAAAGACAGCATTTCAGAAGGCTCAGTCCTAATGAGAGCTGGCAGAGGGATGACAATTCCAGCCCCTGAGAACTCATGACATTTTGACATTTGTTTTCCACTCCACATTGAATCCAAAGCCAAACCTTGAGAATATTTTTGCTAAATGAAACTATATAACAATGTCCATTTTCAGCTTGGAAAATGTCAGGTTTTCAATTCTGAGTTTCATTCTTGTCAAAAATGACTAGAGCATCCTGGACCTCGGATTTTCCCTGTCCAAAGCTTAACTAATTTATACCTTTTAAATCTATCTGTAAAATGTTTCAGATTCAACCAGGATGGCTGGAAGAAAATACAGATAATTAGTAATGCATTAAGCAGTTCCAAGTCAAATCACAGAAAGGAATATCCCCTCCTCTACATTCCTCTGAGATTACTGGAAGAAAGCAATTTTAGTCTGAATTTAATTCTCTGTGACCAGTCCTATCCTGGCTTACTTGGACATCCCTGCATTAATTGCCTGCATGCTTGGTGCTGGATTTGTCCTCATTGTCAGGAGTTTGCTTTGGTCTGAAAGAGAAATAAAATATACAGACACTTGGAGCGGAAAAGTAATTGACCAAAAAAAGGACTAGAAGATGGAAAGAAAGGTGTCTAGCTGTGGAAAGTCAAATCCGAAATGGGTTTTGAAATCCGAAATAGGTTAATGCTCCATAGAATAATTGCTGTGTCCTTTTCTATGAGTCTTTAAAAGTGACCCTTGAGGACATTGTGTGATAACCCCTAGTGTCATGAAATGAGGATCTCCCACAGGTTTTCCACTGCTGTCTGCTAATTATTTATTCCCATGACTGAAAAATTAATGACATAAAAATCTTTTCATTTAGATTCAAAGTCGAAGGAAAAAGATACTTGATGTGTATGCTAACGTATGCGACGTTGCAGAAGGTGAGTGTACAAAACTTGCATGTATACTAAAAAATAGCACAAAATGAGATCAAAAGCATTTGCTAAAAAATAAGCAAGGCTTCTGCTCTCCTATGGGAAGGAGAAAGTCCCAATCCAGAAAAGACACTCTGTAGGCAGATTTGTACTGACTTGCCAGGAAGCACCGTGGTGCCCTGACCCCAGAGATGTCCAGGCTGGGCTTGGGCTGGAGCACATCATGGCTTTTCTCCAGGTGTGTGCACAGCCCCCTTCCCATGGAGAGCAGGGAAGGTCACCTCAGGTCCTGTTGGGACACGCACAAAGGCCAAGATGTGGAAAACCACCTCACATTCCCCACCTTCAGGAAACCTGTTTGATTTATTTATTTAGTCCCATGGATAACAGAGAAATTAGTTCCAAATATGGGAGTGTGATGTGGGGAGGGTCCGGATTTTATTTCAGACACAAGTCTCAATCTACTTTGCTTCTCTAAATGTCCCACTTCTCATAAAGAAAAACTGGAGTTTCCAAGTAAAACGGTGTTTTCAGTGTTTTAACCCTCTTTACCACTTGACTATCTGGACTGTTTGGGCAGAAGAGACATGAATTAATTTCCCTGCAGAAAAGAAGACATGACTGCATTTACTCCACACACAAGTACGCTTTGTGTGTATATGTGTGTGTGTGTTCTCTTGAGTTTTCTGTGGTTCAGGGAGCTCTGTCTCCCACCAAATTACTCCTCTTCAGTATGAAGCAGGAAAACTACAGAAGAGAAAGTCTGGTTTTGGAAAAAATGTTGTAGTTGATTCTCTCCCCTATTCTATGACCATGAATACTGAGAAAAAATGTGCAGGAAAAAAATAGCTTTTTCCCCACAGGATGAATGTTAAATCCTCTCTAGAGATTCAGTGATAGTAATGACAATCGAGCGCTTGCAGGGACTTTTATGCTCGCAAGCATCTGGCATCGTTGCTTCACCTCACTCCTCACATTCCTACAAGGGCAACTTTCAATTACAGAGATGTTACAGCAGCTGCTGGTGACAGACTCAGGGAAGGGTCAGAGCTGTCTCTCGAGCTCAAACACTGTGCCTGACGTGCAGAGGTGTATTAATGGAGCTGCTCACTAGGGATATGGTTGCAATATACTTTTTCTAACAGCTAGTAAATTGTTGAAGGAGGGGGCAGTGCCATGGGAATTTATACAACCCGACTAATACTTCTTTCCCACACAACTTTTTACCCTAATTATTGTACCTTGCTGTCACTAGGAAGAATTAATTTGGTAATATACAGTAAAAACGTTGGATCTAGACATGGACTGTCACTTAAAGTTTTTAGCCGTACTTATGCTAACAGTATATACTGTAGTAGTTTAATAAATATCTTGGATAGTCAAGGCTCGTGCACAGACCTATCTGACAATAAACATCTGACTTTGCAGGCCTGAGCCCTACGGAGCTGCCATTTGATTGCCTGGAGAAGACCAGCCGAATGCTCAGCTCGACCTACAACACAGAAAAAGCCATAGTGAAAACGTGGCGCCACCTTGCCGAGAGCTTTGGACTGAAGAGAGACGAGATAGGTGGCATGACAGATGGCATGCAGCTCTTCGATCGCATCAGCACGGCAGGCTACAGCATCCCAGAACTGCTCACCAAACTGGTGCAAATCGAGCGGCTGGATGCTGTCGAGTCCTTGTGCGCGGATATTCTGGAGTGGGCACAAGCAATGCCTGCTCCTGAGCCGGCAGGGACATCCTGACACGCCTGCCGGGGACCCACGCTTCCACGTCACCTGCAAGAACCATGACTCCAGCAAGCACCGCCTCAAAGACTCTGGACAAAAGACCATTGACAGTTCTTTTACAAAATTGCTCCTGATGATAACCAACTGGAAGCTATTCTCTTTGACTTCTGAAAAAAGTGAAGTTACATATCGACCAAAACAAGGGCAGAAATCTGCCAAGAAGCTTGGTGTGAGACGTGTCCTTAAACAAAAGGAACATGTTTAACAGCTATTGATAATAAGTGGATACACAAACATCCATTTTTCAGTCTGTGTATGAGTATATGTGCACATAACCCTGCTGACACCCTTCCTGCCTGGCCTTCAAGGAAAGCCATTGAATTGCTCTCCGAAAATATTCCTGTTTCTTAGGGCTTGGTTCACAGGTTTCATAGTTACAGTCAAAAAAAAAAAAGCAGTACCACAGCTACAGAATCAATCAATACACAAGGCACGCACATTTCCGTCGACATTAACACATTTAGTATGTAACCAGTTTAATTGTCTATACTTACTATGGGTTTGTTGAATCTAGAAGTGCATAGGTGTATATACATAGTCCTCACATTAACTGACTATACTACATGAAAAAAGAGTCAACATAATTTACAGATTGAAGTGCTTTGAAACACTGTACATAACTCACATAAATGCACTCTTGCTCCATACAGAGGAATTTCAAACAACAGTGGCGCACATTTGACACTAAAAGCAAAAAGAGTAGATTCCTTTAGAGACACTTGAAATGCAGAGAAAAAAGTGCTTTTTAAATGCTGTACTCTTGTAAAGGTAGACCACGAGCACATAATCCACAGGTGAAACCCAACTCCTCTGTAAGGTAAAGTCTTAGTGTGAGTTTGTGTACAGCAAAAATTGACCTTATTTTTTTCCTGTTAACTAATCTCTGATTTTCATGGTTAAAGGTTCTCTAAAACTTGTTCAGACCACAAATCAGTAGTTGTTACCAAACCTATTTGCTTAATTTATAGCTAAAATGAGTGATGACAGATTTCAACAAGTGCAATCACTAAATTGAGATGTCAGTTACAAAACAATACTTTTAATTCCAAAATGCGTGACTGAACAAAATGCTATAAAAAATATTAACTATTACCCTGAAGTTAAAAACCAATATTCCGTCACGTAGTAACTAGATCTTATCTATGATAGTATCATAATTTGCAGAACATTTAGTATCACCCTTTAATATCTATATTTAGTATCTATTCAGCACTTGATTTGTGTAGCAGAGGAAGTACATACTGCAACATAAAACCTATCCTTCTCATCATTCTTCTTCCACCATTTCTTTTGTATCATAACACACTCTTCATTAATTTGCATATGCCAAATTTGATGACAATTTTGAGTTTTCTTTTAATGAAGCAGCAAGATGCATTTATTTGAACATTTAACTAGCTAATTGATGTTAAATTTAGGGGTGAAATTCTTGCTGTCTTGAAATCAATGACAAATTCATATGGATTTCAACAGGCTTCGATAAGATTTCTAGATCTGCTGACAACTCAGCAACCTTCAACAAGATTTTCAAGACCCTGAATTTGCAGTTTAGTACTATTGCTACTAGAATAGAAAAAGGAAAGGGAAAAAAAAAAAAAGAAAAAAGAAAACGGGAAGATTCTGTTTCTCTTGTGCCAGGGTGTAGCTGCAGTATTATTCAGTGGACTGCCTCCTATATATCATGTGTCATTTAATAGTATACAACATTTATTTGCTTAAAAGAAGATACAGGAATCTTCTTTTTTATGCTTATTGGGCCATGAAAAGCTAGGGTCTTGAAATCAACAGTGCCAACGTGAACACAGACTATTTAACATTATTTTATTTAGTATACAGTATTTTTATTGTTACACAAAAGATGTACAGGAATGAAAAAAATTCCTGTAGATCTTGCCAAATCTTACTTTCTAATAATTTTGTTTAATGCTGTATATATAACTTATTATATTGTAAAATATGAACATAAAATATGCTAATAAAAGAAAGAGGTCAAACACAGTTGTGTTAGCCATTTCTTTATTAAATCATGTATTGCCTTATAAAGCTGTAATTAAATGAGTTAGCCAAGGGCTGGTAGGCACATTCCTGCGGTATGGGAGTGTCTAGGTAACATACATGAAGGAATCTTTGCATTCCCGTAGGATACTTCTCTGCATCACACCACAGAAACCTTTGAAGCAGAATCCATTCTTCTCTCTGCATCACACTACAGAAACCTTTGAAGCAGAATCCATTCTTCCTTTGTCAATATAGTTTTGGTTCAATATTCCACCTCGTAGGTACTATGGAAATGCCAAACTCCTAGAACTCCTTGGAGAAACTGTTAAGTTGTTATATGTGTACTGAGAGCTGGTACAGGCTGTGAGGCTGGTGAGTAATCTCACAGTAGCAATGCTCTCTCATTAACGTGTTTTCATTTTGCGTTCCTAAATTAGCAGTACTACACCACATTATCAGAGATCTTAAGAGGAAGCTTTCACTGCGTGACGGGATAATTATGTTTATCCAGTCTTAGGCTGCACTGGTGAGACCGCCAGCAGAACTGCTAGCTTCTACAAAAAACAAAGCACCCAAGTCGCATTTTCCCCAGACCCTGGTAGCTAAATTAAGACTTTTGGAGTATTTCGTACAGATCAAAAATTTTCTAAATGGAAGAAACACTGCCCTACTTTACTTTATAAGTAGTTTGGGATTTTGTTTATTCCCATTCATTTGTTGGTTTCAGCGTGATGAATACGTTCTCTTTCCATCAAATGATTAAAGGAGAGAAAGGCTCCAGAAACAGCAACAAAAGCTCTGAGGTTGCCAGATGGTTGGGATGTTCTGAGTTTCACTTTACTGTCTTTTGACTCCCTGCACTGTATGGGCAGGAGCTAACATGGCATGAAGCACACTCCAACAGGCGTTGCTACATCTAAGTATGTTGCTGCCTGAAAGGCCTGAGCATTCTCTGCTTTCATGTGCTTACGGGTAGCAAGCCAAAGGAGGAACTTTGACTTCCTAGGTTTAACTTGACAAAGCACAAGTTCAGATCTGCACAAAATACCCGTGTCCTTCCATTGTGCAAAATAATGAAACAAAACACAGAAACATAAACACTAGACCACCTGAGAGCTTCTGTGGGATGTCGTCTTTGTTTCAATTTTTTCTCCTTTTTTTTTTTTCCCAATTTTTCATTTGTGTACAGTGCTTCCACCACAGTGGGACGTACCTGTGCAAACACAGGTGTCTGAAGTGAGATTCATCTTGTGCTAAAGCAGACATCTAAAATAACCAAGATGAGTTGCATCCTCAAGCTATATGCTATAGTGTCTCTAGACTACAAAGAGAACCCGGCGTGACAAGCTTTGATGTAAACACTTATTCTACAGTTGTCAAAGGTTAGATGAGTTGTATCTTACCAGGAAACCAATGAATTTCAGGAGTATGACTATATTTCAGGTCAGTAACATCTCTGAAAGAGCTGTAACCAGCAAGTGCAGAATGAAGATGAACATGAAACTATTATAAATTATGTTAGATGTTTTGGGGAATTATTGGATCAGATGAATGCTTAAAGTGTATTTAAGGTTCATTTCTCTGGCATTGTGTAATAATATCAGTATTTACAGCAACTTTGGCTTGTAGAAGATTACAGTAATGATTGACTCTGCTATCCTAAATATGGCAAGAAATTTGCAACAAGAATTTAAACAGGTGTTTTCAAATTGTCATGTAAGAACGTTAAAGATTTTATCCTGTTACAGTGGCTTCAGCCCAGATTTCTTACCACACAGTCCTAAACCAAACTCACTTCAACAGTCCAAACTCTGAAGAAAACATGACCACCCTTGCTTATAAGTGGCTCTTAACTTCTCCAGCAAGCAGTTGATCAACTACAGACTGACTTCTTCGGAGCAAAATATCAATCCTGCTTTTGGTGTGGAAAGCCCAATTTATATTTTTGCATTTAGAAAAGATTTTTTCTTCAGCTCCTGACAGCACTTCTTTAAGAAACTCTCATTATCTTGTTCTGAGCTTTTTAACCTGATGCTGAAAGACAAGACTGAACAGGGGAAAAATGGCTACTTATATTAGCATATGTGCTCAGGCACAGTAATTTTAACTTGACTAACTCATAAAATGTCTTTACACAGCTACAGATCTGCTTTGATCATCCCTGGAAGTTTGTTGACTTACTCATCACAACAAATGCTACACAATCTAGGTGTGTCCTAGAGATTAAAAAAAAAAAAAAGATAACAGAAAAATATCACAGTTACATTACAACATTATATTCCTTTAAAAGGCTGCCTTTTCACAGTGGAGGGGAAAGGCTACTCTTTTAACTTGTCCTGGTTGATTGCCACATTGTGCCTTCTTTTAGAGCAAAGAAGCACACCAGCAGCAAGAGGGACTTCAAGAAGGCAAGGTGGGAAAGGCTGGGGGGCAAAGTGAGAAAGCAGAGACTCTGCATCACAGCAGGGAATGGGAGACCACCAGTAAAGGCAGGGGCAGGTACAGGATGAGGCCTCAAATAGTGCCATGTAAATTAGATGAATGTTTATGGAAGTTAGATGAGACATGCAGAATTTGCTGCAGAGTTGGAATAGAATTTGAGACCCACACCCTAAGGAAACGAACAGGTCAGGGAGAAAATTATCTACAAGATCATTTATTTCCTTTTTGATGTGCCTTTTTTTTTGTTTTCCTTAAAAGAAATTGTTCTTCTTGATACTTCTTTATACTCTGATAAAACCCAGCTTTCAAGTTGAAAAGACCCTTTAAGTCCTAGGAAATGCTTACTTAAAATTAAAGGCTTCAGAGATTCAGACAAAGCTGTGGTCACCTCAAGGTTTTGCTGCAAGGACTTCTACAGCCCATGTCATGGACATTGTAAAAATAGCATTAGGGCTTTTCTCTTTTGTTTTATATCAGCAGACCCTATTAGAGAGAGCACTTAACTGTATGTCTACAGATAAACCTACTCCCAACCCTGTCACTAGCCTTCTGGGTGACTGTGGAAAGTTCCTCCCAGGCAAGATTAACACTTACTACCTTGCAAGACCTTATAGGTCTTAATCCCAGTTTCCTAGCCTTACCAGTATCATCCCAGTTTTTCCTTATAGAAACTCACCAGACTTTGTAGACTCTCTCTAATCTTAGGTTGCAGTCAGGAACTGCCCTCTACATAGTGTTTGATATCTGATGGTCCTGGTCCGATGAGATTAATAAAAAGAAATGACAGAGGTAAGGGGGGCTGAAAAGGACGGGTGTTTGCTTTGCATCATGGGACAACAACAGCTGGCTGCCTCCAAATTCTTCATCATTAATCCATTATCCATGAACAAAAAGATAATGTGCATAAATACCCAGCAGTATGGGTTGGAGTTTAATTTGTCCCCGTTGAACTCAAAGCCTCATACAATTTAGAAGTCCTGCTTTGTTATAAAGAGGGTGCATTTGAGAGGTGGGAAAAAATCTTACTGTAGCAGGTGAAAATCATGACCCAGAGGTAAGCCAATGAATCCTGCATTCAGAAGTCATTCTTCTGCAAACAACCTCTATACTCCTCCATGATAATGAAAAGCAAAGAGAGCTCATGCTCTTATTATGTATTGGATAGGTTTCCTGGTGCATATTCCAGTAAATATATTAATATAAACAGGGTAAGACTGTACTGTCTGTCTATATCTAGTTCCAGACACATAATATTGCATATGTAGTCTATTTCGCCCACATCCAAATAAGCTCTTATGATTATTTATTGTGATATGATTTATAAGGCATAGCACCTGTTACCTCAGGCATTAATTTATCACTATCAACCACTCGTCAAAGACAGAAAAATGTTGATTCCTTTTTTGCCAGTGTTCTGTGAAACTAGACCATCTGAATACTTATACTATGGAAGACTGATAAGAACCCTTGCATGCTCTGCTGCAGAAGACATCAGTGATTAGCTGTTACACAGGTCACACACAGGCATCTCATTTGTCCATCACCTTTTTTGGAAAAAAAAAAAAAAAGATAATTCATTTTTTTATACTTGGTGAGAGAGGCTGCTTTAAAAAGTAGCTTGTAATAGGATTCGAGTTAGTATCTCAAGACAGTTCAGGAATACATAATGATTTTTCCAATTTAATTCACCACGTAGAAGTAAATGAAAAATGAGGGGGTAACACTGAAGACCGATTAGTAAAAAGGAAGGAAGCAGAGTGAGGCATCTGTTTCTGGAATTTGGCCTTGGTGTGCAAGGCTGCTGTGAAAAAAAATCATAGTCACATTTCAGTGTGGAGAAGGACAAACCAGATGGACATCAAACTGCTACGTTTTGGGAACATGGGCAACAGAGAAATTCTGTTTATTTGCATTTCTTATATAAATAGCTCTTGAATCCACATATTAGAATACTATTTCTTCTGAAGGACAAAAACCAGTCTGGTAACATTAGTTATCTCTGACCTTCTTCAAAGGCATACTACTTTTCCAAAAAGCTGCTGTGTGGGTGGAATACTATGCTCCTGTAGGAACTCTTGTACCATATGATCAATTTTTTTTCCCCCTGTAAGCTGGATAGATTATTTTAATTTTTTTTCTCCATAACTAACTGCACCGAGGATGCCGTTTTATGGAGCTGAAGAGGAACTCAAAGCAAACTTATTAACAGGCGCGTTATCCTGTGCTGAGCTTTCAAAGCTGCTCTTAGCAGTATCCTGGCCACTGAGTTTGGAGCCCTTGCTTGTGCACGTCTACCAGATCATTAAGATGCAGTGATCAGAGAGATGTGGTATGTTCAAGGCAATACTCCTTGGGACCAGTCTAAATATCTTTCAGTAATGGGCATGGAAAGAATTGTTTTTTTAAAAAAAAAAAACCAACAAACCTTTGTTGTATGGCTTTCCAGATCTCTTTTTCTCAGGTTGTTCTCTCAGTGTGACTTTAAAGATCAGAATGTCTTCTGAGTTATGTCCTGTTAAATTTTGACACAGGACCATTTGCCAACAGAAATAGCTACAAGCAAGTAAACAGTAAGTGGTTTTGTTGGTAGTCATAAATGGACAAGACACTGGCTTTCAAAATGCTGTGAAAACCAAAAGTCTAACAAACAGGGATGTTCCTAGCCATGGACAGAAGATGGCATTAAAGGCTTTCCTCAGCCCAAAACGCATTTATTTTTGGCACTGGACAGTGCTGGTTTTGACACAGCACACCACACTTGCCCACATAAATACATATACATAAAGATGCCTCTGCCCATCACAGCATTTCTCAGGGGCGTGTCAAAGGTAGGATCACTACACTTGCACAGCACGATCACATTTAAAATAACTCTTGTGAATTTTAAAAACACGTGAGCCTTATATCACTCAGAGGAGCACAAGAGGTCACTGCTCTGCCACTGCAGTTCCTCTAACCATTTGGAAAGTGGAAGATTACCAAATTGTGTCATAGATCAAATTTTCTGACTTTCTGGACTAAATTTAAATATGTTATCCTGAAGATAAATGCTTTCTATCAGACCATCAATCCCTGAAGCCGTATAAGTTTTAGGTGAAAAATTCAGAATATAATTAAAGGATCCAATGTCATAGCTCTGAATTATGAGCTCTGCTTACAGCTCCTTTTAAATCTGGTCTGCTAAGTTGAATTATATATTTTAGACATTGATGCTGATCGTGAATAAAAGTTCTTCAAAAATATGTTGCCTTCAGCACACTTCCACCTTTCAGATTAATTTATCTGCTGCAGGAAAATTTTCCCCATAATAGATGAAATTCAGTTACATAACATTAAAAAAGATGCAAGCCAGTCATGTTTGGGAGGACAGGAAGGTAACTGTGAAATCCCACTTCAAGAGACAGACCTTTTATTGGCTGGTGTAAGTCACCAGTACGAAGACACGGAGCACAACTCTGCAGGCTGGGTAACACTGGTCTTACTTAGTCCTGCCAAGCTTCTGCAAATACAACTGTCATATCTTTCTTACAGATTTGCCAAATCTGTAAGAATTACAAAATTCTGAGAAGAAGAAATTCCAAATCTGTAAGATCTGTAATTTTTAGATTGGGTCTGAAACATTGTCTTGCCCATTTATCAACAGGAAGCCCTCAATAGATAGCAAGAGTGATTACAATTCTACAATACATGCGTTTTAAAAAAAAACCTAATTATTTGTCTTCTCATTCGGTAGCCTTTTCTGGGATGAAGACTGTCCTAACATAAGCAGATGCAATATTCTTGTTGATTTTCCCAACGAGGACTCTTGCAGCTGTTCCAAAAAGCCAGCAACATAAAATTTTTTATTTTCCTTTAAAGTGACAGGTTGCGAATACCAGAAACTTGCTTTGTTTCATGCAGTTTATCTCTTCTGGAGACCTACACGCAAGCAAGACGTGGCAGATTGTAGCTAGTTTGAAGCTACATGTTCTGACGGATCTGCTGGCTGCTGCCAGAAAGCACGAGTCCCCGTCTTCCTTTTAAGTGCAAGTATCCATAAGGTCTCTCTCTTCTCCTCAAATTCTCTCTCTCAAAAAAAAATGGTTGAAAATTAATATTCTTCTGCCTGCTGCCAAACCTGTCCAGAGGTGGCTGGCACATTCAAAACAGCGTGCCCCTTTTCAGGAATGCAGACAAACAGTTGATCACACAACCCACGGTTCCTTAGGGGATCAGGAACCACAGGAAATAGCTGGCATCACAGTTACCTTTTTCACATGTCCCTTGTTGTAGATGGTCTTCCGAGAGAAGGACAAAGTAGTTGAAATTCTTACTCATGTTACAGTACCCAGGTGCTGCAAAAGCAGTAAACCCCCAGGAAATTCTAGATTCAATGTGAGAAGGCAAGACTATATAGAGATGCCCAAAGTGTGGCCAGCTCAACAGAAGTGTATCCTTCCCAATCCAACCCAACTCCACAAAAAACATCAGGGAATGCAACTGACTTCCTCTGTTCCCCTTCTCCATGAAGGTTACTCAAGGGAATGATAACAGGATGGGGATGTTTGAGCAAGGCCATAAGACGGACCTGGTGTGGCCAGCCAGGGTGGGCTGGCCCACAAGATTGATGTTCAAGACAATGCAACAAGCAGGTGTGTGCAAAATTTGATATATCTCATATTTAGAAGCAGAAATATAGAAATAACTGTGATGTTGGTACAATATTTATTCTGGCACCTACTTCTACCTGTTAATGACAACGGCAAGCTAGGTGATCTATGCTTTTAATGTCAACACCATTTTTAGTTAGCTTAGTTAGTCTGGGTCATCAATTACAAATTGAAACAGAATATAACTAAAATCTCCATTTCAGTTTATTATTTCTGATCATTTTAGTTCCATTTCTGGTAGAGTGACATTTTACTTTCCTTGAAGTCTCTGATCCTGGAATCATATTGTTTTAAGACAACCTTTTCACTTGTATTTATAGTCCGCATGTCCCATAGAAACATGTACGTTTAAAGGTGCAGTCCAATGCAAAGTGAAAATCTGGTGGAAAGTAAAATAAATTCCAAATTCATCATTGTTTTACTAATTTAATGATTAGTAATAAATTTGGAAAAAAACATGGATGGCATGGTTTATATTTTTTAAAGATCTTCACAGAATATTTTTATGACAATGTAGTAAGAAACTGCTATAAGTTGTCTTGTCAACAATGGGCTTACAAAAAATTCATTTCTACCATCGCAAGTGTAGCCTCCATATGACTCTACTAGAGTGTATTTTTGATTTTCCTTTTTTTTAACCAAGAATTATTACCCTGAGCCAAAAAGTACATGCACATTTTGGAACTTTACTATAGTTTTTTTATTTATATTATAGAACCACAGAATTGTCTAGGTTGGAAGCAACCTTTAAGATCATCTAGTCAACCATCAACCTGACTTTGATAAAAAACCATCACTAAACCACGTCACGAAGCACTATGTCAACCCGTCTTTTGAACACCTCCAGGGATGGTGCCTCAACCACTTCCCTGGACAGCCCATTCCAATGCTTAATTTTAGCATCTATTCTTCACAAAACACTTCATATTCATTTGCACAATTCATTTATTTATTTCTGATACATTTTTATGTTTACTGTAATATGAATGTGAAATTAAGATCTTGTATTTTTATTCACAACTCAGTTAAAATTTACTTAAGATCAAAATCATTCATCTCACCCTCAGTTCATCAATTTAATTACATTAATATTTAGCAGATTAAAAAAAAAAAAATCTGCATTTTAACAGAAACATTCTAGATGATCAAAACTTGAAATTAACAGTGATTCATCTTTTCAGATTGTAAACACCACTGCATATAAACCACAAGGGACCAACAGTAGAAGCTACACCACACTCTATGTGTCTCTTTTACCCCATTAACTTTGCCATTACTAAATGAACACACCGTGTTAAATTGGTACCACAAGGAAGATTTTTAATCTACCAAACAACAGTGGTGAAGGCTGAAAGCCAAGAGCATAATCAACTTTCCTGTGGATATAGGAAACCTAAAAAACTTTCTACAGCTTTCTTTTGGCCTATTAATTTTCTAGTATTTTTAATGACCAAGTGGATGGAGCAGCACATGAGGACACACCTCCTAAATAAGAGGATTTTGTCTCCAGCCAAAGGTATATGTGAGCTTTTGCACTGCTGGTAAATCTGACAGAAAAAGAAAACTACAGATGAAGAAATACTTATTCCAGAACATAATCCGTTGTCAGCAAGAGCTTTTAGCTATGATTAGTGTTACTTAAAAATTACGTAGAATTGGTTTCCTGCCCAAAGAGCACAGACTGCTTGCTCTCTCTTCCAGACATACTTGGTGCCAAATCTGGTGCAGACTCCTTTCACAGGAAAGCTTGTCAGAAATGTAAGTCAAATTGCTAGAAAAATATTTGCAGTTAAAATTCAACTTCAAAGCCTCAGTTCAAAGACTTCTGGTAAAAAATACAAAGGAAAACCAAGAAAAAAATGTATGAAAAGGAGAAGTAAACCTCTCTGAAGTTTTATACTGACTGCCAGTGTTAGTCAGAGACTAACATACAGTGGATCTTTAAATTTTAACTGCAGTTTCAATTTTACAATTAGAGACTTTCAGTAGAGTACAAATCCGAAATGGAAGTCTGAGCTGAATTTTTAAAAAGTATCCTATTTCCTATGTGTAAGAACTTCTGAACACCAAGCTGTGACAGACAAAAAATATATTAATCACACTCACTAATGTGGGTACTAAAAGACCAAATGTGGATTGTATTGCAAATTAACATAAAAAACAGCAGAAACAATAAAAAACAATAATTTACATTAGAGATTACTATTGCCAGGTATTTTAAGAAATTCTTTTATTTACATTTCCAGAGATATTGCAACCCAAAGTTACACTAGAAATTCATACAAAACAGGATAAAATACTAAATGTTACATAAATACAGGAAAAATCAAATAAACATTAAGACATTCTGAAATCAAAACAACAACAAAAAATTTCTCATTCAACACATCTAGTTATGTTAAATTAAAATCTGGTTTTAATCATTAAAACTGTAATGATCTCAAAAGATAACTTCACAAGATACCTGTTACTTATCAACCATAACATAAATATATGAATTTATAAAACTCTCTGAGGAGTCAAAGATCACCAAGATTCATACCTATTAGGAAAGGTTGGTATTTCTGATCTGCATACTCAACGGATCCAATTCCTTAGATAGCATAACTTACTGAAAACAGTAGCATTATTTCACTTCTTTTAAAAGTATTGAAGAAAGCCATTTAGCACATTACACAATTTTTCACTTTCCTGTTTGTAAGTGAGGGGAATATCAATGAGATTTCACATGATACAGAGTAATTTATACAGTACTGAGGTTCTGCTTAATTTATTTATAGAAAACAGTAAAAAAAAAAAAATTACAAATTTCAAGTAACATAGGCACTTGGTATAAATTATACAAACAATAATTAGGTTGAAATATAGTGTTAGTGACTCGTACTTAGACTGGAGGTAAGAGAGTTATTCCTTGATAATCCCAAATTCAACAGAATTGAATTGAGGTTGATACAGAGGAAAGCATGATCCGGATCTGTAGTCCTATGTAGTTCCTGGATCATTTGGTGAAGAGCAAACAATTCAAACATCTTCTTATTGCTTCTGCAAAAGATTTTACATAGAATAATTGTCAATTGAAAATTGACAGTTTTCATCTAAACATTAAAGATTCCGCAGAAAATTATGTTTTAATGAAATTTAATATTGGGAGTTTCACAGAATTCTTCTACATTGCATATAATGTCTCTAAGCAGAAGGTTATCGAACCATGGTGAGAAAAATCTTGGCAAAAATCACCAAAAACTATCATTTGACTTGAGTATGTAGTAATTACGTGTAGTATAATGAAAGCTCAAGGAAAGGCTACAGCAGGATTTCAGTAATGTGAAATAAGATTCCCCAAACAATAAATAAATAAATAATCAAAATTAGGATTTCTGAGCAAATTTTACTTTTTGTATATTTCCAGTGTAATTAACAATCCCATTAAGTAATGCACCAATGGAGCTCAGTAGCACATTACTCCTGATATGATGAAGATTTTTGCTACAGTAAACTAATAATCAATAAGCAAGGGGAACATATTTTATAAAGATTAACAATCCCAAAAGGACTTAAATGGTCCAAGACTTTAAATTTTGGTTTTGAAGGAAATGAAAACTGATGAAACTTGAATGCAAGTCACAGATGAGGCTAAATTTTCAAAGGAGATTATTACCAAGTACCTGAGTAAAACTGAAGGTCAAGGGGAAAAAAAAGAAGGGTTCTCTTCCAAGCATTCTTGTTATCTGCATACATAAGGAATATTTCCTCTTTATGCTAGGTTTTTGGTGTGTCGTTGTTTAGGTTTTTTTTAGTTTGCATTCTATAAATTGAACTAGACTTATAAGCAAATTGAGAGGCTTGTCTTACACATCTGTGACACAAACAGTTTAAATTTAACTGCTAACAGAGTCCAGCATTGTCTATGGTAGAGCAAAATCGAGATGACTTTTTGAAAAGGGAGAAAGATAAAGGTCCCCAACTTGTCTGATCTAGGAATAACTAACAGAGTAATGGTAGTAAAGGATTACTTTATTCTGGAGAGTTTTTGCAGTATAGCACAGAGCTTTTCCAAAATTTGAATATCGAGCTTAGAACTTCGAAGCAATATAGAGCAACTACGGAAGAAGGATTCAGTACTGCAGGCTTCCAGGAAAGGCTGTAAGGAATCTGTAAAAGAATTTAAAATAATAATTTAATTATTTAAAATAATTACCAGAGAAGTCTGTGCAATGAAAAGTGAAACAGCTATTGGTACCTTTAGAGGGCTTTAAGTGCCTCATGTTGTGCAACTATTAGAACAAAGAAATAATTCAGTTTATGCCAGGCATGTGATACAAAACTCAGGTAAAACTAGAAACTCAAAAAATGCAAGTTTCCAAGAGTTCTGACATTACCGACCCTTGTTTTGCAACAAAGCCTATTCCCTTGAGAACAAAGGAAAACAGGAAACAGAACAATTTTAAACTCAAATAAAAATTCTTATCTTGAACCTGTTTATTCAATGCTCATTTATCATGGTTACTTCCTCTTGATTGTGTGAGGGAAACATTAAGCCATGCAAAAAGACTCACAAGGCAATATTTTAAGCTGCTGCAAATCACATGGACAGGGATAGAACATGTAGAAGCTAATGTGATGCCTGACAGCCTTTCATTATCAAAATACCATCAGTGTACTCTGTTTCAAGACAAGGAAAATAATAATTGAGAGCTAAGAGTTTGATAAGAACACTTAAATACCAACCAAACTCCTTTAACATACTGGATGAATTTTTAAGTCACATTGTATAAAATTTCCCTCTTTCCCAAAATTTCCCTCTTTCCCAAAATCTAATCACTTCAAAATAAGGTTAAATCTGCACCCTCATTATCTCTTTCTTGGTTCTGATATTACAGATTAATTTATAGCAAAAACATAAATAATAATTGATTTTTAAAAAATGAATAGTCTTTCATAGGGCATTTGTATTAGAATACGGATGTGAGGAAAATATTGTAATGTTTACATAATGTTACAAATATTTAACGTGTTATACTTAAAAAGAAACTGCAGTATGCAAATTACAGCATAAACTAATAAACACAGTTATTTAAAAAAATATTCACATATATGATGCATACTGTAATTTATAAATAGGATGTCAAGATGCTTTTATCAGTTCAAGGAAGACTGGATATATCTTTTGGGCAAAATTTTCCCTTTCCTTGTCCAAGGACATACAGCTTAACTTACTAAATATAACAAGTAACCTTGGAGTGAATTCAAGGCTTTAATTTATTTCAGGAGGCTTACTGATATAAAATCAGAAGAAACACTACAGAAAACTGTTTGGAATAGGGCTTAAAACAAATAAAATCAACTAAACCCAGCTTGAGAGCCTAAACAACTCATTTTCTCAGAGCTGGGCATTTATACTGAATATTCAACAAGGACCCTGTAATTCTTACACCTTACTGTTAGGAAGATGATCTTTCAAAAACTATGTTTTTTGCAAAATGGTGGCATATCATTTGGCTACACCAAGAAACGACCCAGCGTCACCTGCCCCACAACAAGGTTTGTGGGCCTTTGCTGGTTTACACCATCAGATGAAGAGACAGAGCAAATACCTTAGCGCTGATCAGAGAAGCTGTGGCTACAGGGTACCTTTCCTCCCTCTACAGCGGAGGTGCTTTTGGCAGAATTGACTTCAGAGGCTGGATTCACCAGGCAGAATCCACAAAATACATAACAGAATGCGTGGATGGAAACTACTCAGAACCAGGACAATAGACTTTGGTAGCAAGGGGCTAGCCTTGCAGCAATAAAAAGCAAGATGACAACTGATGTAATATGAAGTTTAGAAAAGACAGGCAAACGTTTTGTGGTTTGCACAGCTGAATTACCCTCTGTTCTTTACCCAAAGCAACACAAAACAATAATTATTCCAAAAGACATACATTATCATGCAACAAATGGTTATAAATAAATTTATTTTTCTGCTTACTTCTAATTCCATGTTTCTTGCATTCTGTCTACCATATTCAATCCAAGTATGGTTTTATGCATATTCTCCCCTCACTTTTAGTACTACTTTCAGTTACAACTTGCTGTCTCAAAATTGTAGCAGCAATAAATATAAAAATAGAATGAAAGTAAAGCAGAAGTGTAAACAGTAACCAGTAAAAACTGTACTAAAAAAATAAGTACATATATATTTTTATTCTCTACCAGTGAGGATACTATTTCTCTTTTTTTTTTAGCTTATGGTCTTCAATTAAAGATAGAATGCTTTAACTGAAGTGAGTATTAAGTACCATTGACAGCTTCCAAGACAAGAAAAATATCATGGATACTGGAATAGTGAACTATGGCTGCATTTCTGTAGACCCATAGATACCACAACACATTAAAAGCAAATAAAATGAAGATTGAAAGTTACAAGACAATTCCTAAAAGGAGCAAAGAAAAGGGCACAGCCTCCTTAGGCTGAAAAATACAATTCATGCTGAAGAAATACATTTTGTGTGTATGCATAAATACATATTTATATAAAATAGATATGTATAAAGAAACTATTTAACAGATATGATTGAATTGACCTGAAAATGTTTTTTTATCAAATGTCCCCCCAAAAGGGACCTGTAGAATGCTGATTTCACAAAAAGAAAAAGAAAAAAAGAAAGAAAAAGATGAGAATATATTTTCTAAGGAAAATTAGAGATTATTCTAATATGGGATTATTCTAACGTACAACTCAATAGGTAACAGAACTGAACAAATTTGTTAGGAATCCAACAAGAGAAATCAACATTGACTGCATTCTGCTCTTAGCATGTACAAACACAGTCCCCAGGATATAGTTACTCAGGGCATAACACTTAATATTTCTTTTCATATTTCTTTTAATAATTTTCAGCTTTTGCTGAGGGAAGCATTATTTTTCAGAAACAGTGATGTCAAAAACTCAGGGCTATCTGTCAATTATAGCTAGCAGAAAATGGGTTCAGAGTATGTGCTAAATTTAGTGATACATGACTGACACACTCAAGATTTAGCATTCTTTATTGAGCTACTGCTATGACAGAACTTTGAAGTTATTAAATACATACAGTAATGTATTAAACCTGGAAAAAATAATTAACTCAGAATTCATGTCTATTATGATGGTATCATGCTCTAGGGAGTCTAACTTGTTAAAGCCATGAGAAGAGGTGACAAAACTATGAACTGAAACAGCAAATAAGCAAAGCCCAATGAATACAATCCTACCATCTTATAGAACAATTTGTATCAAAACATTTCTATCACTTGAGTGTTTGAAGTAAAAATTTCTATACAGATAGCAAAAAGAGATAGCCTTCTGTAAAGCAAGAAAAATCTAGGACTAAAAATTATGATGTTGCTTACAAACTACAACTTTACAGAAATTCTTCTGCAATTTTCTAGAGTTCCTACAAATGACTGCCTATTCCCAAAAAACCAGAAACAGTCCTGTCAATCTGCACAGCACCACTGATGAAGTCTGTTTTAACAACAAAAAGTTGATCAGTATCTCTTGCTTACCAAAAATGTTTATCAGAAAGGTAGGAAAACGTATGTATGAGAACAGTGACAATCAAGAAGTAAACCAAGAAGAAAGGGTTTTCTTCTATTGCCTGTTGAAACAAATAGCTTTAGAAACTTCTCATTTAACACAACTTCTGACTCAGCTGAACTCTGATTCATGAGAGATCTGAAGGTAAAAAGACTGATGAGATAAAAAGGGACGTCCTATGATTTATTCTTATCAATATCCTTAAGTAGCCATAAAATGTTTTACATTCCTTTTCTGCAGGGGTAAACAAATACCATATTCAGCTGACCTGGACATTTCTTTGCTGTCTTGCTCTTATTGGTTCCCTAAAAATAGTTAATTAAAAAAAACCTCACACACATATATATGCAGTAGGAATGTTTTGACTGTGAAGTTTGCAAATCAACATAAAAGATATACATTACTTTTAAGACAGAAAGATTTTTATTATAAAACAGAAGAGTCAAAGTGGAAATAATTTCTTAAGTTTCATAAAGTTCAATTATGTGAAAGCAAACTGATAAAGGCACACATTTCAATGAACTTTTTGTACACTGCTTATATATTCACTTCAGATAAGCTTTTGCAGCATATGTTCTAAGTAATCAGGAAATGCACAAAACAAGCATATAATTTAAATGTACGTCTAGCTGATGAAGTAAAAGAATATAAGCTTTACATTTTAAAATATTTTGGTGGTTTAGATTTACACGGATTTCGGTTTTATTAACTATTTTGGAAAAATGAAATTGGAATCCATCCTGACAGGGCTTTGGCACAATGTAAAATAATCTGCAAAACCAGTCATTGGTATTCTTAAAAATTGCAGCATGTTGTAGTTGCATTAGCTTAACTTGACTGGTAGACTGCAATGAACAATGAGCAATTTATCATTGTTGACAGAATTCATCTGAAATTTACCTTCAAAAGTAATCAGTCACTCACCACATAAAATCTTGCCAGCTACAGTCATCCTGAAAATTGTTTTATACCTAAAGCTACGCCACCTTAGAAAACGAAGACTGTCAGGAATGCCAACTTTAAGTTCATGTTTTAACAAATTAACGATTATAGTTTTTCCTCATTTCTACTTGCATGAGGCTCTGCCAGGAGAACACGTGACAGCAATGCAAGTGAGTGACGCAGCGCTGTCTATGAGTGTGGAAAAGTTAATGAACACAAAAGTTAACTATGCACCATAGCAGAAACACTTAAAATGAAACAGCAACATCACTTACATGTAACTAACAACCAGTTGTCTGTAATACAGTCACCCCTAAGATTTGAACCACTTGCTGAATTTAACTCTTTCTCCTGTAATCAACAGCCAGGGCTGTTAAGTGCTAGTGGTTAAAGCACAGTGGAGGCAGTGAAAGACTCCGGTCAACATAAGGAACTTCAAGTGTTGATGCCTACATGGGTGACCCTGAAGGAAGGGAGGCCAAGTGGCAATTTAAGCTGGTCACCCAATAAGGGTTGACCTCTGTATGATCTGAATTGCTCTTCAGTTTCCTGGGATGCACAAGGAATCATTCAGGCAGACATGAGACGGGACGTATGGGAGACCACTGTCATTCTCAAATGGCAACTACAGTTACACTCACAAGAAAAGATTGTAATAGGAAAGGTAAAAAAATTAGCAGGAATGCTTATGTCACAAGAGACGCTTGGAATGAAAGGCAGCCTTCAAAGAAAACAAAAAAGATCAGAAAAGAAATCTATGCCTTGGAGGTCAGAAACTATAATAGAAAGGATAATATGAAAAGTCAAGTCAGACCTTGGTAAGGAAAAAAAAAGTTCTCCCAGCTACTTGAGTAAAAAAAATAGAACAAAAAAGAGGTAGTGAGGTCATCTGTGGTCAGCACAAGAAAGATGGAATAGAACATGGTATTTTAGTCTTTTGGGTGCACCCTTTGGCTAATATTCTGGTTTTCAGGAGAAAGATCTAACTTGATTAAAGGGACACAAAACAAATCCCTCAAACTTGTAATTCCAAAAGACTTCTTTACTCAGGGACACCAGAACAGACTTCAGGATTCTGAAAGCGGCGTTAACTCAATTTCATTGTTAACTCAATTTCATCAGTTAAAAAATTGCTGCTAACAAGTCAGGAAGCAGCACTTGGTGAAGACAGAACAGCCAACACAATATATATATATATATATATATATCTATGTTGGATTTGGACAAAATAAGGCAAGCTGAACACACATGCATTTCAGTAAGACCCAAGATATTTTCAGGAACTAAGGGAGGCAAAAAAATGAAATAAAGTGTAATATAGGTTTATCTATAAGTATGTGTATAGGAACTACAGGTATGTTGTGTCAGAGCAGTCAGATACCTTTGTTTGGTAAATAAATGCTGCAGCATTTATAACTTGGTGACACTTCAATACCATTTGGTAAAGCAACACGTGTTATTATGCTGGAGAAGAGAGATACTGGAGAAGTTAGTAGAAGGACTGGAAGGTGTGCAGCGTAAGGAACTGGCTAAAAGCAAAGCAAAACATTTTGCCTTGAAAAGTTAACTTTAGTTTTAAATACTGATTTTGCAACTGTGCTTATTTAGTGTACTAATTAATGACTGTGGATGAAAACAGGAGTAGTCTAATGAAATTCCATGCTGGAACTTACCATTTAGAAGGCAACAGGTAGAAAATACATGAAAACCAGAATTATCTTACCTGCTAGAACAGCAGAAGCATAAAGACAATACACTAAGAAACAGCAAACATTTTTCCTGGAAAATCACTGATTAGAAACATCAGAGGATGAAAACTTTTGTTGTGCTAATTGAACTCAGTATGTCTATGAGCAATCAACATGGTCTAACCATTAAAGACTGATTCTAATGAGGCCTGAGAGAGGGAGAAAAACACCATTTTACAAATAACCTAGATAGCATTATAAATTGAAGCTATGCACTATTATGGGTTACTTTGTTCAAGAAACCAGAAAAAGCCTAATGAGCTACCAGAATCATGAAGGAATCACAACTCTCTCTTACAAAGGACACCTAAAGGCGCTTTGTTCCAACACTTTCTGTCAGAGGTCACCTGCTTCGTTTCCCCTGCTCCCATCTCTGCACTCCTGTAGTAACCAGCTCTGAACTAAGCACAGTGTTTCAAACACAATGACAAACTCAAATAAGGACAAATAAAGATAAACAAACCTAACCTGGCATGACCTGTAATTCTGTAATGTCGGACTGAAAGTAAGAGGGTAAATACTGCCTGAACTCTGACAGTTCATGGATGTTATTCAAACTGCAAAAGTTGTATTATCTACTTCCAAAAAAAGCCTTTCTTTATGGAACTACTTCAATTATGGCATTGCTCTAAATTCACCTGAAAGTTACAGAAAAAAGCCGGCTATTAAGTACAGTAGTTCTGTTAGTCAAATACAGAATAAAAAAAAGTGCTTTAAAAAACATTTTTTCTAGTTAAATCATACTTCAGTTGTTTGAAATTAAATCATTTTATGGAAAACTATAAAGCTGTAAACTGTTTATAAAAAAAGTTTAGTAAATACGAGCAAACAAGATCCTACTTGAATAAACTTCACCGTCCTAAAGATTTGATAAATTAAATTGACTTGAAAAGGGATGTGTATATCCAAGTACTGATATAAACAACTCCCTTTTACATCAAATACTTTTAAAAGGTTAGCATTCACATCTACCTTCAAACTGGTGTGCTGCTTACGAAGTACAGTATTACCCTGAATGAACAGTGAAGTTTTATTTACAAAGTGGCTACTTGGCTCTACGTAAGTTTGTATTTAATGGTCCCTTTTATTTCTTACTTTAGAGTGGATAAGACAGGGGTCCAAAACTCAGAGTGGCTAAGTACTACATGACTGTTACTAGAACAAGAAGAAAATAATGACAAGAACATTTTTTCTTATTACAGAGAAGGCTATTGTTACTTCAGTAGAAATCAAATGACATTATTCCATTTTCCGCACTCATTTTTTAATTCTGTAAATATATATTTCATTAAAATCAAAGTAAGCTTGCAATTAATTAACAAAAATGTGTGCAAACTTTTGGTGTACTTGCTCACTTTCAGCAAGTATACAAGGTGGTCCTAATGTTATCATAGGCTGCATTCAGAGTTAGAGATATTTATCTGTGGTTAAAATATTAAACCAAAACACCTTTTAATCTAGCATTATTATTTACTGTTTTCAGAAGAATGAGTAAAAAAATGGCAAAGGTAACATAGGATAATAGAGGAAGGATTTCCTTTTAAATTATTTGTATTTCAATGTTTATCCCACATAAGCTGTAAATCATTCTTTTCGCTATAGGTTCAAACACAGTTCCTCAGGATAATTTTCTATCTGCCTTTCACACAGATAAGTGGGAATCCTACCTTAGTATGACATTTGCAGACGTGACATTTTTACCCTTTCAATACTACAGAATAAGCTCATTTGAAAACTTTCAAACCTGTGAACAGTTACCAGTAAAAATAATATGGTGCTTGTAGTCTTTAAAATCTCAAAATGCTAAGACTCAAGAGAAAAATAAAGGAGTGGGTTTGGGTTTCCTTGACAGATTCTAAACATCAACTTTTCAGAAGTATATCTGTAGAACAGTGTGAACTGTGCATTGGTTAGGGAAGCACTCGAAGAGAGGGAGTGTGCATATAGGCAGTCCACATAAAATGACTGTCTCCATAGTAAGAAGTTGTGATTATTTACTTGTAAATGAAATCTTTTTATCTCCATTGGCCTGATTAACTTCGCTATGAGATGAGTAAATCTGGACACAGACTTGGTTATCCATGACCATAATATTTTCTTAACAAAAAAATTAGAAGTAAGGTTCAGTGAATGTGCAAATACAGCTCACTTCGATCTTAAGTGATGTTAATATGCTTAAGAAATCATATTTAAGCCGTACCAGAATGTGCCTTAATTTACAGTAAGCATGAGAGTTATTTAGAGGTATTTTTTTTTCAATATGTACTTATCTCAGTTTGTGCATAGGCACATACTAATGCAAAATATTCTCTCTGTTAAACAGAAGTAAGCTTGAAGACAAAGTAAACGTAAGTTTTATTTAAAGTAAAGGCCAGTGCTTTCTAATGTCTAATGAGCAAATAAGTTTTGATTTCCTTGATACGGTTGGGAAACCGGAACGTACTAATCTACGTGACAGAAGTCAGCTATCACTGCAGGAGGAATTTAAGATGTATGCTGTCTTTGTGTAAAAGTGTAAAGAGTGAAACTGAGACAGGCAGCTCACTGCTAATAGCAGATCTCAAATCAAGCATGAATCAAACTACAGTTCAACAATGGTGTTTTTGATAGGTGACTATGAACTCACTACATCCTTTGGAACTCTTTTAACTGATTCACAGGTAAAAAATCCACAGTAAGCTCTGTGAGAAGTGAGAAGACAGGAACAACAGTATTTAGACAAGATTGTATATGACAAGTATTCAGCTACAGGATGATTTAATACTAATGATGTGATGTTCTTCAACACCCACAGAACAAATTCTCTTGCTGAGGTCATGCTACTTATTACTGTTACTAGATCGTTTCCAGAAAACGTTTCATGTCTGGAATCCAGGAATTCTCTCAAACGGTGTGTTGCAACTACTGTCCTTAGAAACAAGGTCTACTGAGAAAATATATTTGTAGTCATAGCGAAAGAACTTTGGGGTATAAAGACACCCTGTAAGCCACGGGTGTCATACTGTAACAATCTGGATGATTAAACATAACTACTACTTCAATTATCAAATATGTATCTTAATAGTAGTTCAAACGTGAAATGGTAAGAGCTTTGTTAAGCAACAAATACATTATAAGCCATTCAACTGAACTGAAACATAACAGCATTTAGCTGCTTCAAACGTGGTCAGAGCACTGCATTTGTGGAAATTTATCACCATGCCCATTCAGAGTTTATCAAGAAACTAAATCTACTTTTTGTGACAATATTACCGGAGAAGGTTTTGTTCTTACTTCTATCTTCACAGGTTCAGAGCTTAGACATGGGACATGGGACTAAAAAACAAACATCATGGCTCGGTAGCCTGCTTTCCTTAACTAAAGAAAACCTTGGTACTGAAATCTTTCTTTCCTGTCAAATTAGCAGGAATATATATCTCTTCCTCTTTTACTCAAGGGGAAGCAAGAAAAACATCTTTATAGACCACTCATTAGTTTCAGAGACCAAAAGAAGGATCAAATTGAATTTTACGGCACTCATCTGAAGCCCCAGATTCAAGCAAAACACCACCACCATTAAAAAAAGACTGCAGGACTCGCTCCCGTAATTCTGCTTTTATCAGTCAATCTTTGCAGCAAAGGAAAGATGGGCATCCTCCAGAAAATGAACATGGATTGAAAACCTGATAATGGTTATGGAGAGCCAAATAAGAGATTGAAAAGAATAAACCTGATCTGGCACTCACCCCATCTGACCATGAAACAAAACCAGCACTGATGAGATAGGTATGGTGAAAATACAGCTAAACCACTGCTTTGGTGCTGTGTTCACATTTATCAGATATTGTAAAGTACATTTAAAATAGAAGACTGAACAGGTTGAATTGTACCAAGTTATGCACCATTACAGACATTTTTAGACAAAAATATTAGCAGAATGTAGTACGAGAAAAGGGGTAAAATATCTTTGTTGAGTTAATTTTCTACTGTCAGGTTTATAACAAGCTGTTCACTCTCCCAGCTGTGGAATTCAGAAGCAATCGATTACTTCCACAGAAGACAGCAGACTAAACCAACTAGACTTCAGCTTAGGCCACTGAACCCATCTGAAGGAAAAGAATCTCTCCAGCATGCAAGTGACATGAAATAAAACAGAAATTATTTAGGATTACATTGTTTACCCTAACAAATACTTAGACCTTAATTTCAGCTAGCTATCAAGTTTCTAGCGTAGGTTAAATGAAGGAAGTATTTGCTAACAGAAAGCAAATAGGTAAGGATTTCATTCAGTTGGAAAGTTTCTTTCCTCAAATGTACTAACAGTAAAAGCAGTGAACAGAATCCACCTAAGCACCGGACATGGCAAAAGAAAAACAAAAAAAAAGAAAAAAAAAGAAAGAAAAAGACTATTAGAGCATGAAAGTAAACTGAAACTCAAGTTCTCTTGACACAAAGCAAACTCTCTGAAATTACTGCATAATATCTGTAGCAGCTCCTCTTACTCTTACGCCCTGAGGAGCTGGCCGAAATTAACCTCAACTTTTTTCACCCCTGACATTTAAAAGTCAGCCTTTGTTCCAACTATGAATGTTTTTGTATATTACAAGAACAGCAATCAGTATAACATTTTACTCTCCTCCTTAGGCTTTAACATTTTTATAAAAGAGGTGAGGCAAACAAGATTGGCATATATATATATTCTCTATCAGTGATGCACTGTTACAGTTCCAAAAATGTTGATTGGGACAAAATGGTGAGATTATTTTTGGCTGGCACCAGACTTCAGAATTATACAATGGCATGAAAACTCCCTGGTGTTTGGGAAATGCCTGTGCAGCTGGAATACTATCCAAGTTCTGATACCTAAAACATAACGTAGTCTGATGACACGTATGCGATTTCAGATCCCAATTTGATAAATACACGTAACTTGAATCCTTCCAAGAAATAACGTAACTGTACTGTATAGTATAACGTGGGCTCTGGAGCTTTCTATGCTATGATGAGGCACCTAAGTTTCAAGAAACATACACAAATAAGCTTACCAAGGGTACCAAAAGTCTTAATTGTTTCTTCACAGAATTCCTGTAGTGTTAAGACCACTGTGTTTCTATGGCCTAGCTGGACTGGTACACTGGTGGTGTCCATTCTTGTACAGAATACACGTCGACTCAGACAAACTTTTAACGAAGCTGTGGATCTCAGGCATAATTTTACTTATAGTTTTAAATCAGCTTGCAGCTGGTATACAAGATTTACTAGATTGGCACAATTCCTGTGGAATACAGTAAGCTCTCCCTAGGATCAAAAAGATTAAAGAGTAAACCCTGATCCTATTAGTATGTTCCAACCTGGAATCTCAAGCAATACTAAGAGATGAACCACTTTGAAGGTTGATAGTCCATCTTCTGCCTCTAATGAGAAAATGATGACAAATGGTTTTACCACTAAGAATGCAAATGCATAGACCTCTTGACACAAAGAAGGTCAAAACAAGCCTTTTGTCTTTGGAGGAGGAATGAAATGCCCAATTCCAGATTACTAAGGTTACATTTTCTGCTCTTCTGTCATCTAAGTGAACATCCAGATGTTGCTTTACCAGTACTGTGTCATGAAGGCATGGATGGAAAAGGCAGTGCAGGGGTACAAATTCACTGAAACTACCTGTAATATTCACTGCTCGCACTTTCTTGCTCTCGTTAGTCCTGGGGATTACATGTCAGGTTTCCTGAAAGAAAGCTTGTCACTAGAAGTTGTGTAGGGTTCATTTGGACTAGAAGACTATGCTTCTTCCTTTGCACCTCACAAAACCAAGTTGTGCAGTGCAAAAAAACGTCATCTGCTTCTTCCTTCAGACTGGAATGCATAAGCTCACTGAAAACACAGAGGAGTTCCAAATTCTTAATGAGCAAGGAGTTTCATTAGCCTTTGAACTGAAGGGGTACTAATCTTTAAATTAAGTATTTCCACAGGGCTTGATCTCCAACCCTGACAGTTATCTTCATCAGCCACAGTCTTTAAGGGCATGGATGTGCCCAAACATCCAAAAACATGTGTGGGCACACTGCATGCAAGGTGGCATGATACACAGAGATTTTGGCTATCAGCTGCCTTTCACCATACAGATTTTACTTCTTCCCACCACTCTGTGGGAGTCTTTTTATAAACAGACACTCTGTTTTAATAAAGTTAGCCTTGCCTTGACAGAAGCACACGGTGAGTGTCAACACACATTTACAGAATGACAGACTAGATCTTGCTGAACAAATCCTGGTTTACTGTCCTTTTTCATGCATTTTTTTCAAATTTTGAAATGCCCTGAAGCCATCCTCTGGACGACATTATGATCTAGCAAGCTTTCTGAGACAATTATATCACTCTAGAATTAATTATTCCACCACCTCTGCCTGCTGATCCTTCTCTTCCTTGTGAAAAAAAAAAAAAAGATCTAACAGGCAACAATCAGAATAGTAGAAGATATTGCATACAAATGCATATCCTGAGCTGCCCAGGACTGACAAGCATATAATAATGACATTATAGGTAGGCAAATAAAGAAAGTACTGAAGAATGTTACCTTTCAGTCCTCCACCATTTCCCATTGAAATGGTGGTGTCAGGACACTCATAGATTCTTGATGTCAAACTCCTGAACAGAAGTGGAGAGGGAGTGCATGAAAGGCTGTGTGCCAATAAGATGCACAGCAATAAGACTATTAATTTTAATTTGCCATTAAGGTCTTGTACATAGATAGAAACCAGATGATACCGATGCCTCAACTGTTGCATCTGACATCATGTTTTCAGTAACTGAATGCCTTATCAGCACTGTCAACGTTGTATCAACTTGTAATGGAAATCTGGATCCTGGACCCATTGAGACACTATGTAGCCAAAAGCAATGATACCCATCTAAAATATGAAAACATTCATACCAAACCCAACTCAGTCAAGTGGTTGAAGCTGTACTGCAGACTCTCTTGTTATAACTTCTATCAAAGCACAGAAACATTAATCTTAGACCAGTAGGTACTTTCTTTATATGCAGCTTAAGTAATTTTCCTTAAAGATGAGGGAAATCTAGGTTTCATTTCTGGAACACAGGAAAGATAATTTCTTACAGGGAAGAGAACCTACATGGAGACCTCAGACAGACCTGGACTGTACAGGACCATTAGCATTCATTGCTTACTCTAACAAAAGATACATGCAGTTACAGGAAGGAGCAGTGCAACATAGTAATTATTTCATATCTAATTCACATCTTTCAGTCTGGACAACTAAAATATGAATTTGCAAAAATACTTCACAAAAAATTTAAAACTTCATTTTTTTAAGTTATAAAAAGGAATATCCAGGAAAAAAAAAAAGTACTGCATTTTTTTCCAACTTAATTTCTAATCACTTTAGCTCTAAAGGTAATATTTTTGAACAAAAATATTGAAATACTCCTATAGAGCCAGAAAATTATTGCAGCAAGTTGAAAGAGTGCCTACAATTGCATATCTTACAGGAAAATAATAATTTAAAAAAAAGCCTAGACTTTGCCTCCTGATGCTCAAACGCTGTCTTTTTAGGTAATGCGATTCCATATTTTAGCATATGGCCTATGACTTCAAATTTAAGGATGCACACCAATACAGCTTTAAAATTGAGCATAAATTCCTGTTTTAATCTAACACAGCCCTCAGAATATCCATTGCAGCCTTCTAGTTTATCTTTTAATGATTTTTTAATAGGAAACTTACAAAGGAATGAAAATACGATTTCCCATCAACAATATTACTTCTCATTGTTAACAATTTCTTGCAAAACACTAAATATGTATTAGAAAAGAGCAGAACACTGTATTCTATCAAAAGGAAAGGTTCTGTGAAAGGCTTTACATCCAGTTGCTGAGAAATAAATTCTCAATTAAATGTCAATTCAAGGAAACATTGTTCCTCTTCCCTGATTTCACAAATATACATCTTCTCTGAGAAGCAACAAGGCAAAATATGAGTCTCTCACAATGTATCTCCATTGTTCTTCAAAGGCAGGCATCTAACATAATACCAGAAACCATTCACCTGATCAGGTTACTTTCATGAGTATAACTATCTCTTTCCCAATCAGTTTACCAATTATAGTTATGACTATCAGGGAGAATACTTTAGTGTAAGACTATACTAAGTACATAGTCAGAAAAAGAGTCTGCAAGGAAGAATAAACATTAGTTAAATCTTTCTGACATTTATCTTACTTTGAAATGGGTTTTAACTCAATGCTGTTCCATCCCAAATCAAATATGTTTTCTATTTTTACCACTACAGTGCACAGTAACAAAATACTCCCCAAAAAACAATATACATTTCAAAAACAGCAGTATCCCCTTCTCCTTTTCTACTTTAAAAGGCAGCAAGTGTTATCTTATCTTTAAAAAAAAAAAAAATCACCAGGTTTATTCAACACGGCACTGGAATGCATCATTACTTTCATGTTCACCCAGTAGGTTATCAACTGATTCTTAGCCTGTATCACTTGGAAAATCACTGTTACAAATAAGATTATTAACCCTTTTATAGGGCCACAGCATAGTAAAATTCATCAAAATATAAGCACCTCAGCAGTAAAATTCAGCAAAACAACCACCTCTTCTAGAAATGTCTTTTCCAATTATTAGAAAGTGAAAAATGACTGGGCATGAGCTGTTCCTTCAAACTAGAAAAATAATTTTGATAAAGCCTATTTTTTATCTCCACCTGCTGGCAGGTTTTCATGATATGGCTTCCCTGGCCCAACCTGACTTCAGGGGAAACCATCAACAAAAAAACTAACACCAATAAAAAAGAAAGTAACAAGAAAAGACAGGACAACACTGAAAGGCATAGACAATTCAGAAATACATTTTATGTCTCTAATGAGTCTACATGACATAAATGAATGCTAATACTAGATTAGATTATTTATGCAGAAGAATCATGCTATTTTTATGTTGTATTTCACTGAATTTCACTGAATTTCACTGAATTTCTAGAGTTGGAAGGGACCATAGAGATCATCTAGTCCAACTCCCCTGCTGAAGCAGGATTGCCCAGAGCTAGAGCATGTTACTCAGGACTGCATCCAGGCGGGTTTTGAAAATCTCCAAAGAAGGGGACTCCACAACCCCCCTGGGCAGCCTGTTCCAGGGCTCTGTCACCCTCACCGTGAAGAAGTTTCTCCTCATATTTGAGTGGAACCTCTTATGTTCCAACTTGTGCCCGTTGCCCCTCGTCCTCTCGGTGGGAACCACTGAAAAGAGTCTGGCTCCCTCCTCCTTCAACCCTCCCTTGAGATACTTGTAGGCGTTGATAAGGTCTCCCCTCAGCCTTCTCTTCTCCAGACTAAAGAGTCCCAGCTCTCTCAGTCTCTCCTCATAAGGGAGATGCTCCAATCCCTGAATCATCTTTGTAGCCCTACGCTGGACTCTTTCTAGTAGTTCCCTGTCCCTCTTGAACTGGGGAGCCCAGAACTGGACACAGTACTCCAGTTGTGGCCTCACCAGTGCAGAGTAGAGGGGGAGAATGACTTCCCTTGACCTGCTGGCTACACTCTTCCCTATACAACCCAAGATACCATTGGCCTTCCTGGCCGCAAGAGCACACTGTTTACTCATTGCCATTTTACTGTCCACCAGGACCCCTAGATCTTTCTCTTCAGTAGTTGCCTCTAGCGGGTCCACCCCTAACCTGTATTGGTGCCTGACATTCTTCTTCCCCAGGTGCAGGACCCTACACTTTTCCCTGTTGAACCTCATGAGGTTCTTCTTTGCCCAGCCCTCCAGCCTGTCCAAGTCTCGCTGGATGGCAGCACAGCCCTCCGGGGTGTCAGCCACTCCTCCCAGTTTGGTATCATCAGCAAACTTGCTGAGGATACACTCTGTCCCCTCGTCCAGGTCACTGATGAATATATTAAACAGCACGGGTCCAAGTATTGACCCCTGGGGGACTCCACTGGTTACAGGCTTCCAACTTGAACCTGCTCCATTAATAATTACCCTTTGGGTCCTGTCACACAGCCAGTTCTCAATCCACCTCACTGTCCCCTCATCCAGCCCATACTGCCTCAGTTTCCCAATGAGGATGTTATGGGAGACAGTGTCAAAAGCCTTGCTGAAGTCAAGGTAGATGACATCTGCTGCCCTCCCCTCATCCAACCAACCGGTTATGGCATCATAGAAGGCTATCAGATTGGTCATACATGATTTACCCTTGGTAAACCCGTGTTGCCCACTTCCAATAACCCCCCACTCTTCAACTTGTTTGGAGATGACATCTAGTATGAGTCTCTCCATCACCTTCCCAGGGACAGAGGTGAGACTAACTGGTCTGTAGTTCCCAGGGTCCTCCTTCTTGCCCTTTTTGAAGACTGGAGTGATGTTGGCCTTCCTCCAGTCCTCAGGCACCTCTCCTGTTCTCCACGACTTCTCAAAGATGATCGAGAGTGGTCCAGCAATAACGTCTGCCAGCTCCCTCAGCACTCGTGGGTGCAACCCATCAGGGCCCATGGACTTATGAATGTCCAGTTTGGCCAAGTGGGCCCGAACCTGGTCCTCATCTACTTGAGGAAAAATTTCCTCTCTCCATACCGTCCCCCTTGCCTCCAAGGTCACAGATTCATGAGGGGCAGTCCTAACAGTGAAAACTGAGGAAAAGAAGGCATTCAGCAAGTCTGCTTTGTCTGTGTCTTCCACTACTAGGGTGCCCACCTCATCCATCAGTGGGCCCACATTATCCCTAACCTTTCTCTTGCTGTTAACATACTGAAAAAACCCCTTTTTGTTATTGTTAATATTGGTGGCCAAGATGAGCTCAGCTTGAGCCTTGGCCCTTCTAATTTTCCCCCTGGAAATGCATACCTCACCTGTTTTCAACATGATTTTTTTTTTTAAACTACACAAATTTACCAGATTCTGTGGTCATCTGAAGTAATCCATCAAGAGCACTGGAAAGCAGAACTGTACTGGATACTTTTAAGTGACTTAATATGACGGGTACACATTGGTATTCCACAAATAAGGCCTTCCCTTCATCTGTCTTCAAGTCTTTGCGAAGGGAATCAAATGCTTGAGCCAGGTAATCCACTGAAAGATATCAGAATACAGGCAATAAAACTTCTATAATCATAGCCCCGTGACACAATATGTGAATAGAATAGCTATCCTGAGAGTTACTGTTGCAGATGTATACTTAAAAGTTAAATGACTGAAAATATTACTTTTATTTAAAGACATCCTCTGCCTGTTTTTATTCCTTAACAAATTGTTATTAGTGGAGAAAAAGACTAACTACAACTCATATGTTGAAGAAAAATACACTTACAAATATGAAGTCCTTTAATATTTTGCTTCAGAGGAAAGAAAGTACAAGCGTGTGTAGTTTGAGACAGTGTTGGTTTCAACATCTGGGAAACCTCTATTAAAGGAGCTGTCTGAATAAGAGAAACTACTTTCAAGATAGCAACTACTCCCATTCCTTTCTATAAAGGGCTGTACATTTTATATACTCATCCATTGTGGAGTGCACTAAACTATACAAAGAATGTAGGTTACATGACACAACCTAATTTTCTTAATTTCCTTATGTCATATCTTTCTTAGTATTTTGGAATAGCATTGATCATCTGGTGGGCAGAAAATAAGTATAAGGAAACACTTTATCCTGTAGCAAAAGTTTAACTACAGTGCCCTCTGCTGCATACTGACATTTTGAATGAAATAGGATATAGGTTCAAACCAAATGTGCTACCTTATCACTAGATCATTAGTGTCATGTGGTCAGAGTGATCAAAATTCATACAAGGTGACACATGAGATATGTTTAACAACAGTTCATATTTTCCATGTTATAGATGTCAGCAGTAAAAAAACAACCACGAGAAGCTTACCTGATTCACTCTAATCAATAGTGTTCATGCGATAATTCTGCAGTAACTAGTTTTTTTATTGCAATTCTTTTTGCATCATTTCTCGAAACGTGAGCCTCAACTTAAGAGTAATTATCATGCTTCACCAAGATATCTTGACTGAAATGGTTTCCTCCAACAACTGAAATACTATATTTATTCATTAACGATGTTAGGGCGGTCTTCCACCATGTTTAAATCCCGTGTTTACTGGAAATACTCATGATATACATACTGCACAGGTCACTTAAGCATTAAGACATACTAATCTGCTTAACCACTTAATCCAGAAGGATGACTTCCATGAACAAGAACATTGTTCGTTATTTGTGAATTCAAAACCTTTGCCATCCCTGATTAGTGTCTGTCAGGATGCCAGAGACTGCAGGAATTTTGTGAGGTGGATGTCTGATTTCTAAGAAATGGCCTAAAATTCGTAACATATTTCATGCAAGAGAGAAAAAAAACAGACGCCAAAGCAGGCATCTGATTCTGACACTCCAGCATGGTTTTGCAGTATTACCTCAAAAATTAACACCTCTGTGACTTGTCTCCATCTCTTTGTGTTACTAGTGGAGGGGATTTGTTACAGATAAAGACATCTTAAAATACAAACCATTCTGAGAACTAAAGAGCAGAAATAGAATAATGGATAATTTAGGTTGGAACCTCCTGCCCAAAGCAGGACCACCTCTGAAGTTAGATCAGATTGTTCATCATGGTAACTCTACTGAACAGTTATTTGCTATCAAAATGATCTGTGATATTAAAGCATCTTTGAAAAGGGAAAATTAAATGGTTATTATCACAATGAGTTGGAAAAGTATTATAGATATAGTCATTTTTTATGCTATCCTTGTAAAACTTTTTCTTGCAGAAAATCCCAGTTATGCAGCACCACAGCACGCCTATGCAGCTGCAGGCAGGCAGCAATTACCTCAGTAATTCACCAGCAGAATTACCTGCTCTTAGTGGTATATAATTGTGTTTTCTGTCTGACTTCCCTAAAAAGGATCTGCAACACCCCTTTTTCCCTATTTCCCTTGAAGAGAGAAAAGGCTTCATAACTGAAGGCAGCAGTTAACAAATCAGCTGAGAGAACGGTTACTGTATTCTTTGAGATGTATTTTCCACAGTTTTCTTCTCATCCTGTCCAGACACAATCTTATTCTTGTTAACTCGTAGCGTCTGCTTTGAAACTGTTATCTTCTCCCTTTCCCATGAGGTAGGGAAGACCCAACTTCCCCTATTTCTTTGCCAACATAAAATCATGTAAGTTTTAAGTAGAGGATTCTACTTTACCCTACTATTATACATCATCTGCTAATGTGAAAGGTGGGAGGATCCTAGGAACAAATTGGAAACAGAAAAAAAAACCTCACAGTGAAAGGAAAGAACCACTTATCCTCTGATGCCCCCTTACACACCCCCCAGATTATTTTTGGATAACAAAAGACAGAAGTGTGAGCTGAAAATGATATAGCTCTTTCAGATACAATGACCTCTGACAGGCACTAAAGGCTGTCCAGACTATAGTGTTTAAGAGGATGTTTTTAAAGTTTTTCTTTTTTTAAGCTCAATTTTTTTAAAGAAATAAATACACAAAAATCAAGTCTTTATATAGTCAGATTTCAACTTGATAATATGTGGCAATTATACCACATTTAGGATTCAGAGAGGACCTATCAACTCTGCTGCTTTTATGTTGATGGACTCTTTTTGTATAAATGAACAAAATTCCTTCATTGTAATAACTGAAGCCATTATTGAATTAAAACAATTAAGTAAAAAAGAAAGTTAATAATAGAAGTGAAAATAAGACATTCTTTTGGATTAGTCATAAAATCTGCAAATTTACGAATTAAGAACCTTCAAGCATAATTCAAATTAAATACTAACACAGAGGTTTTCAAAAAAGTCATATAAAAATTAGAAATAGAATTTTTTTAAATGAACAAAGTTAATTCTAAAATAAAATATTTCTATAAGTCAGATGCTTGAGGGTTTTTCTTCTCTAGGTTCTGATAGAAAAGTGTACACCAATCTCTATGTCAAAAGGATAAGGAAGGAAAGCATTAAAATCTGAATTTGTGCCTCTTCTCATAGTGTGCTCAACACTCACATCACTTTAAAGAAAATGTTTCACTCTTTTCAGATTTTATCTGTTTTCAAAGAAGGTCCCACTGAGTCGATTTGCCACAGCATCTTGAAAACTGCATAAGTGGAGTAACCTGTCATAAACTGAAGCAGAAGTCACTATTTTCAGAGCTGTGTTATCCCCTGATATGACATTACTATACTGCATCAACATAGGAATTCTGGAAGATTTTGGGTAAAAAGGCCACTTTTCATGCTAGGCTTTGAAGTCTAAAACATTTTTATGTAAACAGAACATGGTGCCTTTGTAAATGAGTCTATTTAACAGTGAAATCTGAATGGATAATCATATAAAGAACTGACAAATTTCATAGAGGAGCATTTTTCAGTGTTGGTATCAATTTGCAGAACCAGACCTGGTAGGAGAAGAGAGGAGCAGCAGACAGGTAAGGGCTGGAGTATGAACTGTATGCTAAACTTAGACCAAGGGACAGAGAAATTTCAGGATGTATATTGTATCACAATTCAACCTAACAACTGTAATCCACTACACAGCTGGCTTTCTCTGTGTGACTACAGGTACATCAGAAATACTTATGAACATCAGATTTATCTATGCAGCAAAGTTGCAACTATGTCAGAAGAGAAACACTTGACACTGCAGCTGATCAGCCTTTCAGGGGATAGGTAAACAACCTACGAGCTTAAACAGGACAGTGAAATTCTAGAACTGTTCAAAATCTGCTGCTTATTTCTGTTTATAAAAGAGTAACTAGCTACGCCATTCCATGCAGTAAAGATCTTGGCAATCCAGTCACTGCTGTAGTGACAGTTTGACAGAATTACCAACACCTCTTTTTCCCCTTCTTCAGAAATGTTGATGCCTGACAAGAAGTCATCATACTAAAAGGAACACATAAATTCCAACATGAAATGAATAATAGCAAGATTCATAGTTGTTTCCAGTTGGTTTTTTTTTCACAAGGTAGTAAAATTCAAGCAAAATTACTTTTCACTAACAAAGCATAATAGATGCTACAGTGTCACTGAAATTTTTTTTTGTCCAGGCACATAACTGAAATAAATAAATTAAAAAAAAAAATCAGAACTTACCTTGTGTCACTGTTTTAAGCACAATTAAAGTTGACAGAAACCTCAAAGGCAGACAGGAACTCTTAAAGAAAGCCGCCGATTTTGATTTACTCTCTGTAGATTGTTCAGGAGAACAATGTGGGTTTCCCTTCCTTACTACGCCTTTGAAAATATCTTCGCCAAGTCTCCTCATTGTCGATGTCATTGTTGCATGCTGTTTCAAACAATGCACACAGTTAATCTAAAGATTACAACACATTAAAATCCTGCATACTATGTAGAGATATCAGTGTTCCCCTAGCAATTAAATCTTAAATAACAAATGGTTGTATTGGATCCTTATCTATATAGGGTACTTTGTGTTCCAAAAGAGGTTGAACCACATTATCACGGTGTTTTATCAACACACATTTCACAAAAAGACTAGTTCATGAGGGCCCCTGATATGCTGACATTATTTAAGTTGTCTCCGATTCCAGAACAAGCTCAGCTTCAGTCAACTCTGTTTTGTACGGTTGCCTGAAGTTATATACCCTGTAAAAGCATTTACAGAATCAAGGTCTAAACATGAACCTTAAGAACTCTGTACAGGTAAGATCTATTAGACTTTTAATCATGAACTATGCAGAAATATTACTTCAGAATCAAACTTCACAATATGCTAATTTAAAATATGGTTTCTTATTAGCACTAAAATTGGCAGCTTACTATTCTATTGAATTTAAACTGAAGATATTTACAAAGTTTCCTACCTTTTGCTATAGCAAAAGCACTATTGACAGCACTATGCATTCTACTGAGTTTTTACAGTACAGCTACTGTCTTTTCTTTATTATACTGCTATATATTTTCTATGGCAGTCTATTCAGAGGAGTAAGGAATGTCTTGTGCTTTGACAACTGAGCAGAGAAAAGAAAAATCAAAATTCCTTTGCTGTTTTGCCACACACCTCCACCAATTTCAACAAATGTCATGCATAGTGAACATAAAAATATTACCTCCTCTGGTGCACAAGTTTTATAAATACATGTAAAAATACAATTTCTGAGACATTCTCAAAATCATGTAAAAAAACCCATAAATCCAAAAAACATATCTAACAACATACTAACAATCCAGAGTGTACAATACAGAGTGTATCCTCAGCAAGTTTGCTGAACACCATAACAGAGATCACATACCTATGAAAACTATGTTTAGATACCCAATACAAAATTTAAAATTAAATGAAAAAGATTTTTTTTTTCATTTCCCATATATCTGTGGTAAACATTATGAATTTTTGTTTTGCAAAGACAGCAGAGTTTATTTTATATATACTACCTGAAAACATCCACTTTTCATATGTATTTAAAACACAAAATCCACTAATATCTTCTGGGAATTTAGTTTTAAAAAAACATACAGCAAGGGGACTACTTTTTTTACCTGAATACTACTGTCTAGCTGTCTTATAGTCCAGTAAATAAATTTAATCACAGACAAGTGTAGTTTAGGATTCACAAATGGCATCCACTGGAGTTGCTCAGTAGCTATAGGCAGAAGCTGTAAAAATATACAGAAATAAAATTACATGCAGTATATGAAACTACTGTATAAACTGAAAAACACTACCAGAGGACTTTCTCTTGGCATTTAACAGATTACATATGCAAATTCTCACTGGGCAGATCCATGACAGGTAATAGAATTATATGCATACACAGATTTTAAGTTTTAGAAAGGTTGACATGCAAAAGAGGAGATACATCTCCACTCAGACTCAGTAAATTCAATCCCAACGGCTATAAATCTTTAATATAATGAAGAAGAATAGTAAAAGAAGATTTTCTGAACACCTCACTGATTTCCAAACCTTGGTATCCCAGAAAGAAAACAAAAAAATTATTAAAAGTATAGCATAGTAGAACCTTTTATCAATCATAAATTGAAACTTTAATACCCAATATAGGCATCAAAATACTTTAATTTAGACAAGTTCTTCTCCTTAGAAAAAAGAAATTATGTACAGTATTACACAAAAAACACAAGACAAATTATCAATGGACAGAAGTGACATGAAATAAAACGCTGGAACTCTCAAGCTGAGACTGAACACCATACTTTTCCTTAAAAATGATCTGTATGCTTTAGAAATGACAAATCACCTATTATATTTCACTGCTGGAATTAATACTGACTTACTAACAGTGATTTTGCTTTAATTACTGCATCCAAATCATGTATCAAACAGGCTGACCTTTTATGTTCTCAAAATCATGTAAAAAACCCCATAAATCCAAAAAACATATTAACACAACATATTAACAATCCAAACCCCTTTACCTTCATACACCTTTCCTGGGTGTGGGTTTTTTTGGAGGTCTGGGTAAGTTTATGACTGTCTTCTCTTTCTTCTTGTATTTTTATTTTGTTAAGGTGCTGGTCTGAGATCCAATCCATAAGAAAAGTTAAGAGCTCATAAACTTGAGAATTCAATGGTAGCTGCAATACATCCACAACATCAGGTATTTCAGCTTTAAGTTAATGGTTTTTCTAAGCCAAAATAGTAACAGACTTAAATATATGAGAGTACATTAGTTCTGAAATATTATGCATAATGTAAAGTATGATGAGTATATGCCTGATAAAATCTGGGAGGGAAGTTACTGTATTGGGAGCCTGTGGAAATTGTTATTTTTGATGAAATGTAATCTTGAACAGGCCATATCTGCTCTGTTGGGTCTTGTACTCAGGGCTTGAGAAGCCTCCATGTTACTAATACAACCTGTAACTTATAATATCTTTGGGAAAGGTAAACTGTATGTGGATCAAGGGATGGAACGTGGAGATCCTGACCCAGAGACCGCTGTACACTGAGGAGTCAGAGATCCACACCACAGTCAGCCCGTGTAGGCACAGACTTTGGGATGTCAGATTCACTCACTACATATATTCCTCTTCTTATTCTGTCTTATTAAAGCAGTTATCTTATTAAGTCATTTGTTGTCAGGCCTTCTTGTAGAGATCCAGAAATAACCCTGCATCGTTTCTCTCTCTCACACCTCGCTCCTCTCCCCACCACAGAACAGGTACTATCTGTGATGGTTTCCAGGTGCGAAAAAACACACCTATAATTTGTTTTGTACTTAGAAAAATGTTATATAAGGCCTGGGAAAAGATTTTCACATACAGAATCACTCTATTTTATAATTTTGGCCAAATGAATTACAGGAGAAAGCAAATCTTTAACGTCCTTTGCATGTGGAAATTCTCATTTCAATGCACTAGACCTCTACACAAGACCATACTATGCACTGTTGTTAAAATTTAACTGGGTAACTAGCATTGTTAGAAAAAGAAAAAAGACTTCATTAAATGGTCATTCTGTCCCTGTACTACATTGCAATGAAATACTCTATGATATCCAGAGATATCTGAAGACAGGCTGCACGGACAGTTCTCTAAAGACTTCAAAATTTTCTTGTATCTACCTTCAAATAACTGGTTTCCTCTTCACTCAGAACTGTAACTACCAATACTGTTTATATTTCACTTGCAACTAAAGTACACTAAAACCTATATAAACAGAGAAATATGTTGGCTATATATAGACGGCACAGTTTTAAGGCATCTGATATAGATTAATTAAAGTAGGATGGTGTGATTATCTCTTTCCCCTTTCACAGTTTAGCCTCTAGCTGGAGAAAAATGATTACCAGCTGGGAGATGTTGGCAGAATACTACCAGAGGACTTGTTACTAAATGGAACAACATGGAGAACAGAAAGCATTTCATTAAGTGATGTAACAAGATATTTTAAGGAAAATAAAGTGATTGGTTTGGAATTGTGTATGAGCACTGTATTTATTCTTTTTCCCCTCATTAAAAACAATTTCTCTAAAAAAATAACAGTAGTACAATCACCTTTGGTTTACAGAATTAAAATTCTTTATCTGAGACCTCTGACTGACTACTTTTTAGCTGGTGTTATTCATAAAAAGTCCTGTACTTTAACCAGAATTAATCTAAAATTTGCTCTGACACAATGAAAGAGACCAGTAACAGTGTAAGCAGGTTATAATTTTAACTGATGAATGAAAGGTGATGTGACAGGAAGAGGAAAACATACCATGTAAGTAAAAATATATACGAATGCTATATACATAGATAATATGAAATCCAACACACATTTTTAGCAACAAGCTTAATTCTTTGTTAACTGCCTGTTTTCCCCTGATATAATCTGCATGCTTTCTTACCATAACTAATTCACTCATGAAATAAATAATACTGGAAATCATATTTTCTAATTTCTAGCAGATACAGATAGAATGTTCCACTGCCTGATGTGTTTAGAATGAATCTTTCACTTTGCCCAACTCTTACCTTAGCAGTTTTTGATGTTGCTATCACTTTTTCCTGCTTGACAGGTTTACTTTGTTGCACTGTTTGACATATATCCTTAGACTTCTGTGCCATTAAAAATTCATGCTTCCTCTACAACAAAATGTAACAATGAATTATAATTCACTTGTTACCTATAAAGGAAGCAGGTATATGTAAAAACAAACCTTACTTGTAGATTCTCTAAACGAGCTTGTACTTTTCTTGCTTGACCTTCCAACTTCCTGTTCAGCTCAGTTACATCACTTAACTGAAAGAATCAGAAAATATTAAAGTATCTGTAAATTCAAAACTCACTTCTTAACTATCACACTGAAATAATTTGATGTGGTTGCTGAGCAGCTAAAGTTCAAGTTTTTTCTTCTGAATATGTAAAGTGATAGAAACAAATTCATCATCCACCTCCTCAATGAATCACAGAATGGTTGAGGTTGGCAGGCAGGTCTGGAGGTCATCTGGTCCAACACCCCATCTCAAGCAGAGCCCCCAAGAGCCACCTGCCCAGAACCATGTCCAGACAGCTCTTCGCTGACCTGCAGCCCAACTTTCCAGTTTGCAGGGGGAAGAATAAGCACTGCAATGCTGCTCTAGATAGAAAGGCACTACGCATTTTATTACTTTTCATGAAGGAGTGACATAAAAATGGAGCGCACATTCCAGGAATGGTCCAATAGTCTTGTCAGTGAGGAGGGTGAAAGTTTTTCTCTCTGCAGAATCAAATAGTTACTGATCATGCTACAAAACCAGTTTACTCTGTGAGAAAAGATGAGGGAAACTGTAACCTCCATTTAAATATAAGAAACGTGCTCTAGGCGTACAACAAGGAACAGCATGATTATCATGGAAGACATCAGTTTGCACAGACATGCAAAAATTTTCTAGTGAGGGGAAATAAAGAGGCAGATGGGTTGCACCAGAACCATAACATTGCAGGAGTTAGGTCTGACGTTCTCTAAGAGAAAGAGTAAGGCTCTGATGTAGATTTTTTATCGCACTCAGACTACCAGAACTATAATTAATTCAATGAATAAACAGTGGTCAAATAGCAATTTGTGTGTCAGCGTTCTAGGTCAGACTTAACAGTCAAGTGAGATGGACATTCTTACTCTTTGTATTACTATGAACCACTGTCTTGAGAAAATACTGCCTTCATTAACATTTGTAAAAATAACTGAAAATACTGAGCAAACACGAAGTTAGAAATATTTTCAGTCATTCATACAATTCTTGTCTTACAGAAGCAAAAAATCAGCCATTTTGTAAACTTAAGCTGTTCAACTATTTTAAATTGTTGACTGTAACTTGTAAAAGTATTGGTAACAGGAAATAACTAATTTTACCTGTTTTCTTAAAGAGTCATTCATTTCCTTCAAGGTGTCAAATGATGACTTCAGCCTCCTATTTTCTTTAGTTACTTCTCTCAAGGCTTCTGTCAGCTGTTTAACTTCTGCCTTGTGTTGCTATAGAAATATCAAATTTAAATTACAAGAGACTATTTCAGGAACAATTCTAAGGTAAGTTCCATTTCAGTGTCAGAATAATACGACAAACTTCAATGATTAAGTTTGTAATTCTGCATGGCCAAACTTGCACATTCAACCAGTAGTGAGAAAAACAACATCCACACTCCGTATTAAGAAAAATCTATAAAGAATACAAGAGCAACATACAGAGCCAATTGCTCTTATTCTTTCTAGATTCTACCCAAAATAGATGAGATCAGTATGTACGTTTCTTAGACAAGTCAGACGTGGGAAAGGTCTGTGAACTAAAACCACTGACAAAAGGTTTTACTCACAGCTTATTCTTCTGTATAATGACAAAAAATAGTGATGCTGTTTTGCAACAACTTTTGAGGTTTCAACTAGTTTTTTCTGGTGTTGCTCTCTTTGAATCTGCAGAGTAAGAAACTAATCCTATGCCTCTTAGGCTAGTGCTCTGGTGTACAGCACAAGCATATGAATTGCTAACTACAACCTGCATACCCACTGCCATTTTTCTCATTCCAGTGAATCCTATTTTCGATTTAATCTCCTCTGGACACCAGTGTATCTGGTGCGCCACAGACTTGATAAAACAGCTAAGTTTTATTTTACTGAAAATATTCCAGCTATATATACATACTATTTTTCATTTCTCCCCTTCCATGAATTCACTATTCTTCACTCATTCACACACTCATTCTCTATTTTTCCATTTCAAGTCATATCCTCTCTTCTTCCATGTGCAAAGGACAAAAATAAAGCTCTGAAGACTTTTAAAGAAGCCAGGCCCTGAAGAGATCCTTCTCTGTATGTCTGCTTGAGAGCTTCAACTGCTGCTCTTCTTCAGTCAATAGGATCAGTCCAGCTGTGGGCAGGACACTCTTGTCTAAAGCACCTACCCACACTTGGCTAACACAACACAAAATGACAGAACCCCTTTTCATATCAATGAATCTGTAGATGCTGCCAACATGTAATTGAGTGTACCCTGCCACATCATATCCCATGGAATGTTTCACTTCCGTTTTCTACATACACAGTTAATATGTTTATTTGATGTTCAGTATCTGCTCTAGGAAGATTCAGTAGAGAATTATTAATCTGAAAAGTAAGCAGCACCAGTATGTTAAGCCATAGGGTTGTAGGTGATGCCTGGATGTCCAAGCGACCCACTTCCGTAGGCAAATCAGGCTATGTCATTCATAACACAACCAGCTACACCATTTCACTTCTTCCATGTTTGCCTAGTCTGTTCTCAAGTACTGGAAACACTGCAGTCCTACCAATCTATCTGTCCCTACACTTAACTATTTTTGCTTAGATTTATCTTTTCGTAACATGTAACCTAATTTTCCCTTACTACTACTATTACTACTTCTCCTATCACAGACATGAAAAAAATATGACTTTCTTCCTCTTTGTTGCAGTCTTTTATGTAGTTGAAGCTTGTCACATTCATGCTCAATTCATCCTCTGTGTTGAATCCAAGCATCCGCTCATCATCCTCTATTTCTGCAGCTGATATTTCTATTCAAGTGCAATACTGTACAGTCACGCCTTCTGAATTGTATAATGGCTTTTTTCAGACCTACCATATCTTCAATTTGTCAAGATCAATTTTAATCCTAATGTTCTGTTCCAGTATATGTGAAACTCCCCTTCACTTGCTATTTTCTTCAAATTTAATAAATGTGCATCAAACTTCCTATTGAAAATACTGAGTAACACCGGACTGAAAAGATACTCCAGAATCCACTATACACATTCCTTCAACTTTACAGTGAACTACTCTCTCACTACAGCTTCACACCAACTGCATTACGTTTATGTTATATTTTCCTAATATGATGATGAAAATGCCTTGCAAACCTGTATAAAAAAATTCTAATTAAGCCCGGACATATATGTAATTACTACTTCTGTATTAGCAATGCCCGTTACCTTACTGTAGTGGAAATGAGACTGACCAAAAATTTATGATTAACATACAGTAGTTATTAATTGCATTGTTTTCTGCATTGTGCTTCCCATGGTTTGTTCATAGCTTGCTTCAGGATTTATTTATGTATTTATTTATTTATTTATTTATTTATTTATTTATTTATTTATTTATTTATTTATTCTGAGAACTGGCATTAAGCTGATGGCTGTACAACTCTTTCCCTTTTGAAAAGAAAGGCACCTCATTTTTTTAGTCCTCAAATACTCTGTTTGACCTCCACAAATTTTCGCAGATAACCACTAATTTTTCCTGCGTTGTCATCAGCCAGTTCTCTAACTAGTGTAGCATTCTTAAAGCCCAGAAGATTTGAAACATTTAAATTAACATCTTGACCTATTCCTTCCCTGCTCAGAAGCTGAGGTCCTGCTCCTCTGACATCCTTTTCCACTTTTTAAAATGTAGTCTATCCTCCCTCAACAGCTTGTGGGAAAGGTTTATCTGCACACTTCGAAGAAATTTAATTTCTCAGCTTCTGTTTTTTGACACTAAGTATATATATTGGAGGACTTCTATAGGTGATATTCTGGATAATTACCAAAAGTTTTCAGAAGACCTAAATTCAATAGCGAATACCCACAAGAACAGTGTTGTTGAATTAGTTTTTCCATTGTTGAAATCATACCATTTCATTTCTTCCACCACCCTCAAAGTTATGTTGATTTTTTTCTTTCTTTGAACTTTCTGAGTCTTCTTCTGCAAATACTCTGGGCAATAGTTGTTATGTCATAAGATCTCATTGTGTCTTAAAGCCTTACCAAGGAAATCTACTTCAACTGCAGCTAACGAAAAGATACTCATTTAGGTTACATACAATTAAAGATAGACCACAATTCTTCCCCTAATACTGGTCATACAGTTTTTGCTAGTTTAGAAATATGTTACCTTTCATTTCTAAATTGTAACAGTAAAATGTACCTACACATCAGACAACTACATGCACCATTCTCAAACAGAAGCCATACAAAAACCCTATCAACACTGTTTCTTACTTTTAATGTAAATCTTTCATTTGGGCATTTCAAGCACTTTAAAGAAATAAGTATTATATCCAGCAAACATGCAATGACTTAAGATAACTACAAACAAATTAAATAGCATGTAGAGCAATAAACATCATTAAATATATTACTAGACCTCTTTTATAATTCCAAATTTCGTGTGAACTTCTTCCTCAACACCTCTTATTTTAGCCAAAGCTGCTTCATGTTTAAAAAGCAATGCTTCTCGCTCTGTTAAAAAATGTTCTCGTTTCTGGAGTTGCAGAGCATACTCCTGCTGTGCTGAACTTTCTCTCTGTATCAAGAAAACAAATGTTGAAACAACTTTAAAATCCATGAAATCACCACAGTTTATACTAAATTTGAATTTTCTCTCCCAGAGACATGCTTAGCTTTTTGTAAAATTATACAGTGTTACACAATAGCTTACTACTTAAAAGTATCCTGATGGACATCTATGTTTAGTTTCCCCACACATTAACCCTTGTGACTAATGCACGTTGGGATGGCTCAGCCTCCCAAAATACAAAATTCAACTCTACGTGGTTGTTCGAGTACAAACCTAGATAATTAAACTTAGGCTTTTGCTTCCAAAAGTTTTGGATAATGGTATTAAATGTAAGACAAAACAGAGTCTGATACAACTCTGATACAACTGTCTATCCTAAACACTAGGTTACTGTATTGTTTCTTCAACTAGTGGGAAGCATCCCTGAAAAAGCGGTGAGGAAAAAGAGATAAAAAATTGCTTTTGCAAAACACAGTCCTGGCAGGGAATCCAGCAGAAGCATGGGAGCTATTACAGAAGAAAACCATAAAGGAGGTTCTTCCGTTAGTGGCCTAGGCTTGTTAAGGGATGAACTGTTGGGATTCCCCAGCAGCAGAAAAATAAAGATAAGGCAGAATGGAGAGTTTTCACAGGGGGCCATGAAGGCAAGCACTCTTGAACGTCTAGAGCCAGGAGAAGAGTTCCAGATGCTCTCAGGAGAAGCAATGCTTGCAGGCATTTCCATCCGCGCCCACACTGCATCACCAGACACTCCTCTTGAATGTAGCAGGACTGTGTTCAGACTCCCCCAGGCTGAATTTTATCTGATCTACCCACTATGCAAGTCAAAGCACTGCTATCAAATCAGTTAATTGATTTAGGGGAAGAAGTGGATTATGTCAGAGTTCTAGTATATAAGTGATTGTGATTAGCGTAAGTAAAAAGTAATAGTTTTAGTATACAAGTAACTTCTGAATTCTCTGTCAAACGTGAGAATCTTCATAACATTACTCAACAACATTTTTAAGGCACTTCCAGATCCTACCTGGAGCTTCTGATGGATGACAAATAATTCATCATAAATTTGCCTGATGTGAGGTGGTATTAAGCCTTGACTATAGCACGCTTGAGCATCAGTTCCACTCACAATTTTCCTTATCAAACCATCGATAACACTTTGGTCACTATTTTCTTGTGTAGTTGCAGCCAAATGGGATGGTAAGGTGCTGCCTATGGAAAGGAAACCCCCATTAAAAAATTAGTCCTAAATAAATAATGACATGATTGTTTTAAAACATTGAAAAGTTATTTTGGGAATTTAGAGTGACAAATACAGAGCAAGAGGTATCAAAATGAGAAAATAATCTCTTAAAGAATTAAAGAGAATTGCTCAAAGCTGTGTTCCATGACTTGTTTGAATCCATCGGTCATCAGTAAAGTTCTATAAGTAAAACTGTATCTTGCTCTTCAATACAGAAATCCCATAGATATTTGTATGAAATCTATGCACAGACTGAATCGTAATGTAGCCAAAATCTCTTATTATTTTTGTAGGGGCTTTAGGCAAGTGATTCACTGCTGACTAGACCTTGGCCTGACATCTAAGTTAACAGAACGAGACTTAAGAAACTACTGGACATGATGTGAGAAACTGCTAGATGTGACAGATTACAGTGTAAGAAGCTGAAAAAAGGTGCAGATCGCACAGGGAGAAATGGCTGGATTTCACAAACAGGCCACAGTTCATAGATAATTGAAGGGAAGTACTGGGATCTTTTGGGGAGGGACATCTTGCAAGGCCAACTGCACCTAAGAACCACGTCAAGCCAAGATTACCTACGTGACAGTATGAGCAATACAAGTTTGGGTACTGTACTTTTGTACCCCACAGTACCCCAATACAACTTTTGGGTACTGTTACCAAAAGATACAGCTTTTTGTAACTTTTGTCTGAATAGAGTTAATTTTTTTCAGAGTGGCTGGGGGGGTGCTATGTTTTGGATTTATGATGAGAACAGTGTATACTCTCCCCACCCACTTAATACAACTCTTGGTGAGAGCCTATTAACAGTTCCATTGATCTGTTCTGCCTGCCTTCTTAGATGTCTTTTAGCTTCTTCCCAGGGTTGGCTGGCTGGCTGTCTCCACATTTCCAGATACACTTTCAAAAGAATTCAGCAATGTTCCTCTAAACCTAAAACTCTCCACAAGTGACAGAGCTACACTGATTCACAAATTCCTTCAATTGCAGCAGCATTTTCAAACATTTGCAAAGAATTAATGCCATCTGGTCCCTGCTACAGTCTTCCAGTTAGAATTTCCTGAGTTAACTGAACAACAGATAACATTCTCTCCCTAACCATTGCCAATTTTCAATCCTTAAAGTGATAAAAGACATCTGACTTCACAGAGCTGTAGTATTTGTTAATGCAGCTACTAGATACTTTTGTTTTAGATACTTAAAACAAAACAAAACAAACAAAAACACCAAAACACATCCTATTTCTTCACTCATATTATAAACTTATGTGACAACCATTTTCATAAAAAGTTGATTTTTCTTTTTAAAATGTTTGTTGGTATCGCATCAAGTGTGCCTGTACTTCCTAAATTAATTCTAAAGGAGTTAACTAAAAAGAGATAAAAAATTGCTTTTGCAAAACACAGTCCTGGCAGGGAATCCAGCAGAAGCATGGGAGCTATTACAGAAGAAAACCATAAAGGAGGTTCTTCCGTTAGTGGCCTAGGCTTGTTAAGGGATGAACTGTTGGGATTCCCCAGCAGCAGAAAAATAAAGATAAGGCAGAATGGAGAGTTTTCACAGGGGGCCATGAAGGCAAGCACTCTTGAACGTCTAGAGCCAGGAGAAGAGTTCCAGATGCTCTCAGGAGAAGCAATGCTTGCAGGCATTTCCATCCGCGCCCACACTGCATCACCAGACACTCCTCTTGAATGTAGCAGGACTGTGTTCAGACTCCCCCAGGCTGAATTTTATCTGATCTACCCACTATGCAAGTCAAAGCACTGCTATCAAATCAGTTAATTGATTTAGGGGAAGAAGTGGATTATGTCAGAGTTCTAGTATATAAGTGATTGTGATTAGCGTAAGTAAAAAGTAATAGTTTTAGTATACAAGTAACTTCTGAATTCTCTGTCAAACGTGAGAATCTTCATAACATTACTCAACAACATTTTTAAGGCACTTCCAGATCCTACCTGGAGCTTCTGATGGATGACAAATAATTCATCATAAATTTGCCTGATGTGAGGTGGTATTAAGCCTTGACTATAGCACGCTTGAGCATCAGTTCCACTCACAATTTTCCTTATCAAACCATCGATAACACTTTGGTCACTATTTTCTTGTGTAGTTGCAGCCAAATGGGATGGTAAGGTGCTGCCTATGGAAAGGAAACCCCCATTTTACATTAAAAAGTTATTCCTAAATAAATAACGACATGATTGTTTTAAAACATTGAAAAGTTATTTTAGGAATTTAGAGTGACAAATACAGAGCAAGAGGTATCAAAATGAGAAAATAATCTCTTAAAGAATTAAAGAGAATTGCTCAAAGCTGTGTTCCATGACTTGTTTGAATCCATCGGTCATCAGTAAAGTTCTATAAGTAAAACTGTATCTTGCTCTTCAATACAGAAATCCCATAGATATTTGTATGAAATCTATGCACAGACTGAATCGTAATGTAGCCAAAATCTCTTATTATTTTTGTAGGGGCTTTAGGCAAGTGATTCACTGCTGACTAGACCTTGGCCTGACATCTAAGTTAACAGACCAAAACTTAAGAAAGGACTGGACATGATGTGAGAAACTGCTAGGCGTGACAGATTACAGTGTAAGAAGCTGAAAAAAGGTGCAGATCGCACAGGGAGAAATGGCTGGATTTCACAAATAGGCCACAGTTCATAGATAATTGAAGGGAAGTACTGGGATCTTTTGGGGAGGGACATCTTGCAAGGCCAACTGCACCTAAGAACCACGTCAAGCCAAGATTACCTACGTGACAGTATGAGCAATACAAGTTTGGGTACTGTACTTTTGTACCCCACAGTACCCCAATACAACTTTTGGGTACTGTTACCAAAAGATACAGCTTTTTGTAACTTTTGTCTGAATAGAGTTAATTTTTTTCAGAGTGGCTGGTGTGGTGCTATGTTTTGAATTTATGATGAGAACAGTGTATACTCTCCCCACCCACTTAATACAACTCTTGGTGAGAGCCTATTAACAGTTCCATTGATCTGTTCTGCCTGCCTTCTTAGATGTCTTTTAGCTTCTTCCCAGGGTTGGCTGGCTGGCTGTCTCCACATTTCCAGATACACTTTCAAAAGAATTCAGCAATGTTCCTCTAAACCTAAAACTCTCCACAAGTGACAGAGCTACACTGATTCACAAATTCCTTCAATTGCAGCAGCATTTTCAAACATTTGCAAAGAATTAATGCCATCTGGTCCCTGCTACAGTCTTCCAGTTAGAATTTCCTGAGTTAACTGAACAACAGATAACATTCTCTCCCTAACCATTGCCAATTTTCAATCCTTAAAGTGATAAAAGACATCTGACTTCACAGAGCTGTAGTATTTGTTAATGCAGCTACTAGATACTTTTGTTTTAGATACTTAAAACAAAACAAAACAAACAAAAACACCAAAACACATCCTATTTCTTCACTCATATTATAAACTTATGTGACAACCATTTTCATAAAAAGTTGATTTTTCTTTTTAAAATGTTTGTTGGTATCGCATCAAGTGTGCCTGTACTTCCTAAATTAATTCTAAAGGAGTTAACTTGCATGAAAATTCTAAAGGATCTAACTTGCATGAAAAGTTAGATCCGCAAATTAAAATACATTTTAGCTAATCCTGTATTTCTGAACTCAGCAGAAATATATTACCTAGAAAGTTTTTTAAATTACGTTATACTTCATATAGAGTTGTAAAAATATTTAAAATTCAATATTTATTACCTGTTTCCACATATATAGCTGTATTTTGAACTGCATCAGTCTCAGAACAACTAATGGTATTTTCTTCTATTTCTAGACCACTCGAATCACAAAAAGAATCTTGGTCATCGTCAAAACTAAAAAAATATAAAAAAGCATTAATTTGAAATTGGTCAGTCCCTTTCTAAAATACTACATTTAGAGCACTGAGAAAAGTTTGTATAAAAGTAAGCATTGCTCAATCTAAGATTTTGATATTTGATATTTGACTGATAACAAATAGCATAGTTAAATAATTTGGATGGAAGGCATTATTACTCCTATGATTTTAACCACAACAATTAGTAATGTTGCTGACTTAAAAGTGTTAACAATAACTAGAATTTTCAAGCTGTAAGCATACATATGCAACAGGTAAAAGCAACACTCTGCTCTCACCATCAACCACCAAATTCCAGGAAAACTAAAAATACAAACCCACCTTTTTCATTACTTTTTCATATTTGGTGTAAAGTAGTTCTGAAAAGTGATTTCTTGGCTTTTGAAATTGAATTATCTCTAAATAAACTTAAAGCTCTTCATCAGCCTGAGCTACTTCTTTTACTCATAGTTCAGTTTGTATCATCCCTGTACTAGTTTGTATCACCTATTTCAGTTTATATCATCCCTGTATCCCAATAGCAATTCCAGTATAGATTAGATTAGACTAGATTAGATTAGATTAGATAGTGAGTGAGATAATATTCCTCATCAAAATCAGCATTCACATGATTTCATACATCAGCCACAAACACTTCTTTATTTAACAGGAATTTTAAAACAACTTCTGGATCTGTGCAATGTGAACATATTGTTTACTTATCATTTATCTGGATTATGAGAGATAATAAATGGTAAAGGAGAACTGAAGAGAAAAAAACTCTTACCAATCCCAGTTTTTAACACTTTGTAGGAAATCACTAGAAGATCTGATGCTGTTCTCCCCTCCACTTTCAGTAAATTCCAACTCTAAAGAACATTTGGATAAAGAAGTATTTGCATTTTCCAGTGAGCTGTCCATGTTACCTAGAATATATAAAATAATAATTATATTTTGTATTTGAAAAACTGACAGTAAGAAATCAACAAGTGTTTATTAGAAATGTTTGCCGTGTAATTATATAGGTTTAAGAACCAAAAAAACCCACTGACCCAGCCTGACAAATGAATAAAGAATTGCAATAGCTTAAACTATAAGAATTATTTAGTTTTCAAAGCAGATTTGTCTTTCTGAAGTTTTGCAGCTAGTCTTCATATAGTAATTCTTCTATAATCAAAGTCTGAGAAATAGATGTTTTCACCCTGCTGTCCTGCACCAGCAACATGTTTCCCAAGAAGCCCAAAGACATTCTAAGTATGAAACGTATATGTATCTTTAAATTAAAGCCAAACATATGGATTAGGAGGTGGACTCCTACCCACTACTTCAAACACAAACAAGTTGAGAAACACTGTTCTAAAGCATCCTTTGTGCTTTTTATGTAAATGTTAACATTTCCAGGCCGTCTCCCAGATATCCGAAACCCCTGATCAAGAATGTCCATCTATTTAAAATGGGGAAATACAAAACTACTTAAAGTAAATTTAGGAACAACACCGTTTTAGTATGTATTTTCCCTGAAAAAACATCAAAGCACATTGTTTGATATTACCTTTGTATATTAGGGAATTTCCGCTCTTATATTCAGTGTGTAATGCTCCTGATAGGCAATCCTACAAAAAAGGGCAAAATTACTGTAATACAGTCAGAATTTTCAGGGAAAGTATATGTCACAACTTACTTGTTTAAAAGTTACAGTGCCTTGTGACAGAACTCTTAGTACAAACTACTGACTTGGAAAAAGGAAGTATGTTTTTTCCAATATGCAAATGTACATGGCCCTCATATTAATATAAAGAGGCGAACATATTTTCCACAGTCTAATAATGAAATATTCATAGCGTTATATGTTAAAATAACTCCGAAGACAGTGACACAAAATAAGGGCATAAAAATAAGGGCATAAAAAAAGGATTAGTTAATCACAGAAACAGCGCCATCTATCGTTACATCTAGGCTTTTTATGTCAATGTTTCCTGCTCTACTTTTTCCTACTAACTTGTAAGTACATGCTAAAAGATGAATGACAGAAGTTTTAGACTACAAGCAAAATCAATTAAATGTACATTAGAAAATATCAGACTCAAAACAGCTCTCATGATCTTAGCTGTATTTCTCTGCATCTCTCTGCTGTGCTCTAAATGTAGTGACTGCTGCATTTTCTTGTACTTAAATCACGCATTTTAAGAAAACAACAAAAAGCACAAATCTTGCATTTCCTTCCTTGCAAGCAGTACCTTTTAAAGTATCAGTAATAGTTTTGTAAAGATAACTTTTGAAAATTATTTTTCTTTTAAGAACAGTTCTGTAATTCAAAGCAGAATATTTGCTAAGAAAAACATTAACATCCAGAGCACCACAAACTGCTATGTGAATTGCAAATCCTTCTGGAGGAGCTAAAGGCAGGTACATACAGATTTTAGCTTCTAAAGAACTCAAATCTTACTTCATATTTGAGACAGTTCCTGACCCTAAAATGACAGGTCACACTTCGTCAGAAAAAATGGCTGGCTTCAGTACTCATTTGATGATTCCCAGGACCAACTCCATCTCCCAATCCAACTATGTGTCTAGCCCAAATCTGGCTTTCAATCTCTCCCAATCTTTGGCTACTTATAGGAATTTTTACAACTTTTCCCTTGCAGTGTGAATTGGAACACTTAAAGTCTGTTCTCGCCTGGGCACACTGGATGCATTTGACCCCTGGAATATACATGCAAGAAACTGCAAAAATTTGTCTTGGTTAAAGACAAACTTTGGACAAAATATAAGTAAGCACAATCCAGTCCTATTATTCAAATCAGTGCAAGGAACCTGGCATTCTCTGATGCAAAATAGCATTGCTTTACCTCAGCAAGGGAATTATGCCCATCATAATTTACTGTCAGCTCATTGTGACACTTTTACAAACTATGGGTTTGATTCTCCTCTGATTGGACTAGATAAGGAAAAAATTCCTGCTCAATGGAAACAGAGCTAATTACCAGGCTTTTCCAAAAACCCACAAACACTCCTAACACATCCTAAATAAGGCTAGCAATTGCTGTAACAAAAGAAGATATGAAAGAAAACGGCTTATCCTGTTATATATATTTCATAAATGCCTAGTATACTACTTCTAAGAGCATTCATGTATTATCTTGCCCAACTGGCAGCCCCCAAAAGGTTTTAGGCAAAACCTAAGTGTCAAGCTGCTCAGGGATGGCATAAAACGTGGAACTGCAATTTCCAGGAAAAGTTCCAGTTCAGAGAAGGATGGCTCCAGCGCCTCCCCTGCGACCCCTCAGAGCAAGGGGACGGGGCTAGGACCAGAAAGACCACGCTTTACCCGTGAGCTCCTAAAGGCTGTTTAAATGCCGGGTTTGGCCCTCAGACAGCACCCGTACATGACATCAGTGTTTGCAGTGAACACCGAGGGAGAAGACACCGACACCCCCCAACTCCCTCCCTCCTCAGGGACCGGGCGAGGAAGAACGGCTTTGCCCTTCCTCCCATCCCCTCCTCTGGCGCGGAACCCTCCGCTCCCCCCGTCTCACCCTCGCCGGGCCCCGCCGCTGCAGAGGCTGAGCGGAGCGGCCCAAGCCCCAGCCGGGCCCCGCCATGCCGCGCCGCCGCTCGCGCTCGAAAGAACCGCCACCACAGTCCGGCGGGCGGGCGCGCGCAGGCGCGGCAGGCGGAGCGCACGCGCCCCCACCCGCCGGTTGGGGCGTCCCGTTACCCGGGGCCGGCGGCGGCGGGAAGCGGCGGCCGCGGAGCCGGGAGGGGGACAGCCAGGGGGCGGACAGAGGGGATACTCCCTCCTCCCCCCCCCCAAACCCGGCTAGGTGGGACAGGCACGCCACAGCGATCACTGCGTCCCTCCCGCCGGGCTCAAGCCTCTAGTATTGTTTGATCGTTTTACTGTCTAATCACAGAATGACATGGGGCTGGAAGGGACTTCTGGAGATCATCTACTCTTACCCTCAGTAAGTTCGCAGACGACACCAAGCTGGGTGGCAGTGTTGATCTGCTGGAGGGTAGAGAGGCTCTGCAGAGGGATCTGGACAGGTAGAGAGGTGGGGGTTGGTCTCTTCTCTCAAGTCACAGGCGACAGGACGAGAGGAAATGGCCTCAAGTTACACCAGGGGAGGTTCAGGCTGGATATTAGGAAAAATTTTTTCACTGAAAGGGTTATCAGGCATTGGAATGGGCTGCCCAGGGAGGTGGTTGAGGCACCATCCCTGGAGGTGTTCAAAAGACAGGTTGATGTAGTGCTGGGAGGTATGGTTTAGTGATGGTGATGCTTCTTGTTTGATGTGTGGGTGTCTATTTTTGTCAGTTAGGTTGACGGTTGGGCAAGATGATCTTTGAGGTCCCTTCCAACCTAGAAGATTCTGTGATTCTGTTCTTGATTACTCCAACCCCCCTGCCAAAGCAGGTCCACAGGCAGGTTTTGAATGTCTCCAGAGAAGGAGACTCCACCATCTCCCTGGGCAGTGCTCTGCCACCCTCAAAGTAAAGAAGTTCCTCCTCATGTTTAGGTTTAGTGCCCACTACCTCTTGTCCTGTTGCTGGGTGCCACTGAAAAAAGGAAGTAGTGCTGTGGGAAGTGAGCTAAGTTTTGCTTCAGCTAATTGATGTATCATTGTTAGTGTGATAGTACTAACAAAGAAGCCTTAGTAAGAGTAGAGTCTAATAAATTGTATCCAATTAATCCCCAGAAATGCCCTTGGTCTGTCAAGGGATCCTTGTTCGCAGAGCGTTATCTAGGGGAAGAGAAACACACTGGAACGTGGCCTTCGACACAGGAACCCAGAGGGTAGGGGAGTACCAATAAGGCCAAAGAAACCAGTCTGGTAAATCTGCAAAGTTGATGGTAGCAAAGACTCTGAAATAACATGTAGCATAATCAACTAATCAAAGGTGTGTTTAGGATAATGATTTCCTAGAATAGGTGTATATGTGCCTTATATGGGAAAAAGTGCAAAATAAACCTCTAATAGGTCAAGCGGTCGGGAAGAATGTGAGCGGAGACAGAAACTCAAGCAGCCGGGATAAAGGTATAAAATTCCTGAAAGCTAAAAGATCATCGTCCATCTATTTTTGGTGTACCCGATTCAGCACTGTTTCATATTAATAAATTATAATTTTTTTAATCTTTGCTTTGGTGACTTTGTCCTCTTTAAATTCTAAGATGCGAGTCGATGTTTCTCACAGTGCTATTTTCCCTTAAAAAAATAAATTCAAACATATTTCAAAGCAGAGTATGTTACATATCTCCAACTTAAGAGATCATAACGTCAAACTGGTTACCTTGAGAAGATCCTTTATAGTGCCAGCTCTGCGCTGTAGAGCAGGAGTTTAAAAAAACAACCCCATGGTTATTAATGCATATTCACTACTGAAAGACAAAGTTTCAAAAGATAAAATAACCATCCTCCATAAGCTGCAGTGAGGTTGCAGAAGTGCCACAGGAAATGAAGCTCATAAACATACTGAGAAGAGAGCATTAGCAGTGGGTTAACTACAGCATTTCAGCAAACATCCCAATGTCAAGCAGATGGCTTTCACTAAATTAAGTCATTAGAAATATTCTATGTACAAAGAAAACCCTAAAAAGCTGGTACATTTCTCTAGCAAAAAAATCTAAACATTTAAGAAATGGACTCTAGTTTCAAATGCTGAACTGCTAATTTGGAGACTTCACTCAGCCCAAACCAGCACCTACATGGCAGCTGCCTCAGATCGCTTTATGCGCATCCAGATAATAAGTTTGAAAAGCCTTCAGTTTACTGACCAGCAATTGGCACCTACAATTTGCATATTCAAAATAGAGATTTATGACAGCAGGAAGACAAATTATGCAAGTTTGTTCTTTTTTTAAACAAACCAGAGTGAAGACAAGACATTTATTTTAACAAGACTAAGATTTAATTTTTAAAATTTGACATTTAATACAAATATGTCAGGATAACACAAATACACCTGAAATATGCCAGTGTCTGAACTTTTTATTTAACATGCAAAAATCAATTAGAACACATAAAAAAGTGCCCACTACCTCTTGTCCTGTTGCTGGGTGCCACTGAAAAAAGGAAGTAGTGCTGTGGGAAGTGAGCTAAGTTTTGCTTCAGCTAATTGATGTATCATTGTTAGTGTGATAGTACTAACAAAGAAGCCTTAGTAAGAGTAGAGTCTAATAAATTGTATCCAATTAATCCCCAGAAATGCCCTTGGTCTGTCAAGGGATCCTTGTTCGCAGAGCGTTATCTAGGGGAAGAGAAACACACTGGAACGTGGCCTTCGACACAGGAACCCAGAGGGTAGGGGAGTACCAATAAGGCCAAAGAAACCAGTCTGGTAAATCTGCAAAGTTGATGGTAGCAAAGACTCTGAAATAACATGTAGCATAATCAACTAATCAAAGGTGTGTTTAGGATAATGATTTCCTAGAATAGGTGTATATGTGCCTTATATGGGAAAAAGTGCAAAATAAACCTCTAATAGGTCAAGCGGTCGGGAAGAATGTGAGCGGAGACAGAAACTCAAGCAGCCGGGATAAAGGTATAAAATTCCTGAAAGCTAAAAGATCATCGTCCATCTATTTTTGGTGTACCCGATTCAGCACTGTTTCATATTAATAAATTATAATTTTTTTAATCTTTGCTTTGGTGACTTTGTCCTCTTTAAATTCTAAGATGCGAGTCGATGTTTCTCACAGTGCTATTTTCCCTTAAAAAAATAAATTCAAACATATTTCAAAGCAGAGTATGTTACATATCTCCAACTTAAGAGATCATAACGTCAAACTGGTTACCTTGAGAAGATCCTTTATAGTGCCAGCTCTGCGCTGTAGAGCAGGAGTTTAAAAAAACAACCCCATGGTTATTAATGCATATTCACTACTGAAAGACAAAGTTTCAAAAGATAAAATAACCATCCTCCATAAGCTGCAGTGAGGTTGCAGAAGTGCCACAGGAAATGAAGCTCATAAACATACTGAGAAGAGAGCATTAGCAGTGGGTTAACTACAGCATTTCAGCAAACATCCCAATGTCAAGCAGATGGCTTTCACTAAATTAAGTCATTAGAAATATTCTATGTACAAAGAAAACCCTAAAAAGCTGGTACATTTCTCTAGCAAAAAAATCTAAACATTTAAGAAATGGACTCTAGTTTCAAATGCTGAACTGCTAATTTGGAGACTTCACTCAGCCCAAACCAGCACCTACATGGCAGCTGCCTCAGATCGCTTTATGCGCATCCAGATAATAAGTTTGAAAAGCCTTCAGTTTACTGACCAGCAATTGGCACCTACAATTTGCATATTCAAAATAGAGATTTATGACAGCAGGAAGACAAATTATGCAAGTTTGTTCTTTTTTTAAACAAACCAGAGTGAAGACAAGACATTTATTTTAACAAGACTAAGATTTAATTTTTAAAATTTGACATTTAATACAAATATGTCAGGATAACACAAATACACCTGAAATATGCCAGTGTCTGAACTTTTTATTTAACATGCAAAAATCAATTAGAACACATAAAAAATCCAACTATAAGCTGTAATTTTACATTTATACATCAGAAGTGTCCATTTTAAGAAGTCAAAATAATTAATCAATGACATCTAAATACTGATTTATACTGCTAGAACATCTGTATACTCAAAGCAATAATTCTATATTTGCCCACAGTCTGTAATGACAATTTTTCCATTTACTAGCCCTTTAGGAGAACCAAAGGATTCAATCTTTTTCACAACATCCATTCCATCTTTCACAAATCCAAATACCACATGCTTGAAGTCCAAGTGTTCTGCTTTTTTAAGTGTTATGAAGAACTGAGAATTATTTGTATCCCTGCCCTTATTGGCCATTGACAGCAATCCAGGACCAGTGTGTTTCACTTCAAAATTCTCATCTTCAAAATCTGCTCCATAAATTGACCGTCCACCTGTTCCATCGTGGTTAGTTATATCACCTCCCTGAAAAAAAAAAAGAATAGGTCAAGCGGTCGGGAAGAATGTGAGCGGAGACAGAAACTCAAGCAGCCGGGATAAAGGTATAAAATTCCTGAAAGCTAAAAGATCATCGTCCATCTATTTTTGGTGTACCCGATTCAGCACTGTTTCATATTAATAAATTATAATTTTTTTAATCTTTGCTTTGGTGACTTTGTCCTCTTTAAATTCTAAGATGCGAGTCGATGTTTCTCACAGTGCTATTTTCCCTTAAAAAAATAAATTCAAACATATTTCAAAGCAGAGTATGTTACATATCTCCAACTTAAGAGATCATAACGTCAAACTGGTTACCTTGAGAAGATCCTTTATAGTGCCAGCTCTGCGCTGTAGAGCAGGAGTTTAAAAAAACAACCCCATGGTTATTAATGCATATTCACTACTGAAAGACAAAGTTTCAAAAGATAAAATAACCATCCTCCATAAGCTGCAGTGAGGTTGCAGAAGTGCCACAGGAAATGAAGCTCATAAACATACTGAGAAGAGAGCATTAGCAGTGGGTTAACTACAGCATTTCAGCAAACATCCCAATGTCAAGCAGATGGCTTTCACTAAATTAAGTCATTAGAAATATTCTATGTACAAAGAAAACCCTAAAAAGCTGGTACATTTCTCTAGCAAAAAAATCTAAACATTTAAGAAATGGACTCTAGTTTCAAATGCTGAACTGCTAATTTGGAGACTTCACTCAGCCCAAACCAGCACCTACATGGCAGCTGCCTCAGATCGCTTTATGCGCATCCAGATAATAAGTTTGAAAAGCCTTCAGTTTACTGACCAGCAATTGGCACCTACAATTTGCATATTCAAAATAGAGATTTATGACAGCAGGAAGACAAATTATGCAAGTTTGTTCTTTTTTTAAACAAACCAGAGTGAAGACAAGACATTTATTTTAACAAGACTAAGATTTAATTTTTAAAATTTGACATTTAATACAAATATGTCAGGATAACACAAATACACCTGAAATATGCCAGTGTCTGAACTTTTTATTTAACATGCAAAAATCAATTAGAACACATAAAAAATCCAACTATAAGCTGTAATTTTACATTTATACATCAGAAGTGTCCATTTTAAGAAGTCAAAATAATTAATCAATGACATCTAAATACTGATTTATACTGCTAGAACATCTGTATACTCAAAGCAATAATTCTATATTTGCCCACAGTCTGTAATGACAATTTTTCCATTTACTAGCCCTTTAGGAGAACCAAAGGATTCAATCTTTTTCACAACATCCATTCCATCTTTCACAAATCCAAATACCACATGCTTGAAGTCCAAGTGTTCTGCTTTTTTAAGTGTTATGAAGAACTGAGAATTATTTGTATCCCTGCCCTTATTGGCCATTGACAGCAATCCAGGACCAGTGTGTTTCACTTCAAAATTCTCATCTTCAAAATCTGCTCCATAAATTGACCGTCCACCTGTTCCATCGTGGTTAGTTATATCACCTCCCTGAAAAAAAAAAAGCCACAGGATTAATTTACAAGTCCCCAAACATAAACCAATAGCACAATTATAATCCCTTTCAGCAGTGAAGACTCTGCTTTGAAAGAACTCAGTTTTCACAAGTAGTGGATTTAATTAGATATAAGGCATCCCAGCTTCAGCAGCTTTGTTCATGGTAACGGAAGCAGAAGTGGAAAGTTTATCTCTTGTTTATTCTGAACACAGCATTTTATCTTCCTGCTCCACATGGTGATCACCCCTCTGGTCTGGGCCTGTCTTTCTCCCTGCCAGCTTCCTGCATCACTTGGCCCTGACACAGCTGAGACCCGCACTATCTCATGGAAGGCCTGTCCTTGCTTAGTCCCTGCAGGCATAGACCTGATCCCCTAAAAAAGGTTAAGGTACCAATGATCAGCAATTTTCTTGCTTCTGTGCAGGCAGTAGTTTTTGCCACTCTACTGCTTGTTTAAAAGAGCAGCTACTGTTAGCAAGTAGTATCTTCTGCCCTTCTGCAAGATAGCAAGCTTCTGCCTCCCAATTATTTGACTATGTGCATAAAGGTAACACTATACATTCTTGTATCTTTGAAGGAAAGCCTTAATTCTCATTGAAAAGCTTCTCATTCTACTGGAGAGGCAAAGCAGAGCGAGCTTAAAATAGAGCAATTTTCTGTGATAAAAGCTCACTTTTTGTCAGCTCCTTATAGGATGCAGAATACCCTGAAACAAGTTTATACCCTAAATGAGCAACACTGCTTTCCTTCGCAAAAAGGCACAAAGTTTTAACAAAAGAGCTATAAAGAGCATACTTCAGACATAGGCAATACCTAAATCAAGAGACTGACTTATTACCAGAATGAAAAATCACCCATTCATATATAATTCTACTTCTGATTTTGTAAAGTGTCATGCCTCTTCTTCAGGGATGTCACGACATACAGGAACGTTAGTGTAGTGTGTAAGGAAGTTGCTTCTTTCTGTGTGTTACAAAGTCACTAACGCTCATTGAATTATTGATGAGAATTTTAGGAAAAGAAAGGTCTGAGCTATGATCAACCTCCAAGCCTTCAGCAATTACAGAGAACTTGCTAGTGCTACCTAATGCACACAGAGGTTTAAAACAACACTGTCTACACGGGGGCTCAGATGCACTGCAGCCTGATACTCTTGGTGGATAATTTGAGTATTTTAAGGAACAGGTCACTGCATGATAATGAGATCCAGAAGACCTTTTTTTAGATGGAAACTTGAGCATCTAAAATACTTGGAGTATCAGTTTTAAAGTGCATGTTATCTGAAATAAAAAGCATAATTTAAAATATAAGAGAAGCCTGGAAAGTAAGTGTTCTTAGCAGGTGAGCACATGGAAACTTCTCTCTGTAGAGAGAGATGGCTTCATGAATGGTGGTTTTGGGAACCCCTACTTTCCTCATCAGGAACAGGCCCTTGTGTGTTGTAAGAGGAGATGTTCATCTCTGTTTTTCCTTTCACACTAACACGGCAGCAGTAGGTAACACTAAAGCCATCAGGCAGCTGGCAGACACAGGTGAGAAGCAGTTGGCTTAGGGCAGCATGTGCTGTTCGCACCATTTCTCATCTCCTTGTAGGGACAAGGCAGATGCATCTCATTCTCGCAATGAAGAGTCTTCCATTTATGCTTACCTGACACACAAAGTCGGTCACTATTCTGTGAAAGCAGGAGTTCTTGAATCCAAATCCTTTCTCTCCTGTGCACAGGGCCCTGAAATTTTCAGCAGTTCGAGGTACAATATTGGAAAACAACTCCATGGTTATGTGTCCTAAAGGTTCATTGTCAGCAGAAACTTCAAAATACACAACGGGGTTGGTGTCCTTTGACAGTCCTGCTGCCAGAGATAAGTGTCCCTTCTGTAGTTCTGACAAGCTTAGCTGGCATTCTTCAAACCGCTTCTTGAAAGAATTAGCCATTTCTTGGGTTTTAAATCTGACTGCAAATTGTTCTACTTTCATTTCACCATCTGCAAATAAATCCGAGAACAGGTTTCTTTAGTTCCATCCAGTACAGTCAGAAACAAAACAACTTTTGTCTTATATTCTCTCCATGGCAAAACGAAGCCACAGAAACTACAGACCACACAGAAAAAACGAAAAACGCCCCAAAACCCCGAAACTTACCAGCGTAGTCTGTGGCTGTCCAGATTAAAGCGTTGTTTGATGTACCAGAGGGCACTAAGTTCATTTCTTTGGTGATGACGTGGTTTGCACAGACTTTAAGAACTTGATCCCTTCTCATGAGGACCCTATAGTATTTCTTCTGTGTATGGAAGAGGATCTTTATCTCTCCAACACCACGCTCCTTCCACTGCGTAGCATCTCTGTCCCATCTGTAAAGTTTTGCCCTCTCTTTGAAGAGAATTTCTTCATCTTCTTCTCCAGATTTTACCTCCACCTAAAAAACAGCACAATGGACAACCTGTGATTTCCAAGAGCTGCTGTCACCAATGATACTAGTAGTATTACATACACTTACAATGATTCTGACATATTACAATGGAAATTAGCCAATGCATTCCTTTCTCCAACATCATATTCCTCACACACCAAAATGATTAGAACATCTAGCCTTTTCAGAATTTAACAGACCAACAAATTCCATTGTTTGAGATAAATTACAGTACTGCAATACTATGCCATTCTGCATATGGGTTGTGGTGGGTGTTGGTTTTTTGCTTTAGGAGCGGTTTTTTTGTGGCTTTTTTTTCCTTAAAAAAACACTATCAAGTGTTCTGGCACGTTTCCCAGCAAAGTCTCAGGTTTGCTGAATGACATGCACACTGAGAAGTAAAGATATAGTACTATTACCATTCCAGGCGTTACCTTTTAAACATTGTTAAAGAACTTGACATTTGCATTTGAACAGAATAAACACCAACTGAGCATAACAAACTGACACCTGACAGCCATATCTCCTCCCCGCTTTACGTATGCATATTATTGGCCTCTGACCATCTTCTGAAGGTAAGGGAACACTTGAGAGAATTGGAGAAATATGTGATAAACAACTATTTATGGAGGGAGAAATGAGACTGAAGAGAAGCAACAAGGAAAGGAAGAAAGAAACCCACAGAAGTAATGACACACAGATGAGCAGAGGCCTACAAATTTTGAAGAAGGCGGTTGAAAGCACGTTACGAACTACATCAGATTTGCTATTCAAATTAAAGGACACTACATACTGTTTATTTGTGCTGTTTGTCTTGCTTAATAATTATACTAATCTATAATTAAATTTATGAATATTATTTATAGCAAAGCCAGATGATAGTACTGTAACATCAGAAAAGTTTGAAACGGATTGCTGAGTGATTCTAGAAATCTCTTTTACTCTAAGTTGGCATGGCTCTCACAGAACTGAACCTGTAAGTCATGGATACTAAGCCACATTATGTTAGCATTAACAGTTATTCAGTTTCCCCCTACTTGGTTTTCAGTTGTGTCTTAGCTTTTCCAAGTTACGTGTAAAAATTTGCATACTGATCAACACTCAGACAAGGTATAATGAAGTAAACTTTGAAGATTTCAACTGATGCACCAGACACTTCCTCAGTGCTAAGCTGTACTAGGATTTAAAACAGCACGTGTTTCTATATTGGCGTTGCAGGAAATACACAGCACACAACATGGAAAGCAAAGTTAGTTAAAAGCAAAACATTTTTTAAAACTTGCTGTGTTAGCAGACATGCTTATCTAAATGTTGGTTTATATCCCAGAAGTCTCCTTACCTCTGGTAAGGACACAATTGGCTCAAAGTGGATATCATCACTGTGTACCACCTCATCATCACTACCACCTTCATCTTCATCTGCTTTACGGACTGTATCTCCAAACACAGCTGCTCCTGTATTCGCCCATTTGAAGTTTTTATCTGCAATTACGAGAGTTGCAGTTTAAACTTTGTGTAGTTTTTAATTCCAGACAAAAACTTGCAAGAAAACTGTTGTTAACTGATTGACCAGTTGAAATTTAGTGCACAAAAGGTGCATAAGTCCACCAGACTAGTTTAACTCACCTTTTGAGCCAAAAGCAAAGTCTCCAGAGCTTTTAGAGGCCAGATCCGCAAATGACAAGCCTCCAGTATTGCCGAAACAAAATCCCATCATTCTGTTTTCTATCAAATAAGAGGGGAAAGTCAAAGGTTTTTCTCTGCCTTTCTTAAAGAAAATGTTTAATGTTATGTAGTCACAAAAAAAAAAAAAAAACGAGAGAAGTGTCTATGGTATTTTTGCCTTCCAAAAATTTTTTACAGTTTGCATGCTACTTGTCTTAATGACGGTCATTTATTATGGTTTTAAAAAAGGGCTCAAGACTGTGTGAGATAGTTTCAGCATGCTATTTTAGTGAAGTTCCACAGAGCTCTAGCAAACATTTATGCAGTATTTAACAGTAAACTAATGAAGCATTAGTTTAGTACTCAGACATTAGTACATCATATATAAATTACATAACAGACACTAGCATTGCTCTGTAGTAGTGCCATTTGAACACATCAAAATTCGATGTATATAATTATTTTAATCCCCAGTCACATTTTTACTGGACTGGTACTCATGCTTCTAATTCAGTATTTGTACCACTTCTCTACAAGGCAGCAGCTACATTAGATAAACTAATATACAGAAAAGCATAATCAAGTTCCTACAAAAAAAACAGAACATACCCCTGACTTTACCTTGTGTTGACTCTGAACAGTCCACATCAGTTTTTTTAGTTGACAAGTCTACGGGTTTGTTATCACCTCCTGATAAAATCTGTGATATATGCCCTGTTTCTGTAGTGGAATCTGGTTCTTCATTGTTGGTAGCTGACTGGACAAATACTGTCACCTCACCTGTTGATGGAGTAGGTGGTACTTCTTTACTGGTACAGACTAAGTCAGTTGAGCTTGTAACCTCATTGTCCTGAGATTAATAAAAAAAAGTAAAGTAATAAGCAAGTAAGTCTAGTATTCAAACCACCTCTTCAGTAGACAAAGAATAGTCATTTAGAAAAAAAGAATACCAAGAAAAAATGTTGTAAACTTTCTGAAGTTTTTCATTACATTTAACACACATTGTATGTTAACATGACAAGAGACTGAAGTATCTTTGTAGTAGAATGCTTTCAAAAAAATTACTTTCTGAAATCAATTAGTCCTTACATGCTATGGGAAAATAACAGAAGATTGGTGAGGAGGATTGTAAATATGCTCAAGTGACTCGCACCTGGGGCACTGGAAAACACATCTATCATGATAATTGCTGTTTGGTCTCGAGTCTGTGAGCAGAATAACCGCACTGAGATAACTTACGCCTGTGATGGACTCAGGGAAACCTTATCTTGCCGCTTGAGGTTCCTGCCCTGTTGCTGGAGAAGATCAAATCACAAGGGGGAGGACTATGCCTGCTGGAACTCTTGAAAAACCAGCTAAGCAGGGAGGCAGGCCCCCCTTTGTTCCCTCTGCTGCTTACTCTGGCTAATAAGGACTCTGGCTAACAAGGACTCCGACTGACAAGGATTCTTGCTGGCTTTGGAGTCCCTGCGTTCCCTGCTTGTGTGTTTCCACCCGGGTGCCGCTTCGGAGACTCCCCAAGTTGTGAGGTATCGAGATTAAACTTGTTCTGTTCCTTTATTTGCAGTCTCCTGGTTGTTCCTGCGTCCTGCCTCCATCAGCTCACACACACGTACGCACTAGGAGAACTTTTACTAGCCAAAGCATTTTATGCTTTATGAGAACAGCTGTACTTCCTTTCTCTTCCCAAGGAACTTTAGATCTAAGCTTCCATTTCATCTAATACTTAAGGCACAGCCACAAAAGAGTCCAGTAGTTTTTCACCACTGATTGTTTTTGTTCTCACAAGGTGAAAACTATATTAAGTCTCACAGGTATACAAAGTGATTGTACAAGTTTAACGACTAAAAAGTTTAGTAAAGATTTAGTTCTTACTTTTGTTTCCTCAGTTTTAACTTCTGTCTGAAGGTCTTCTGGACTGTCATCCTCAGTATCACTGCTGGCACCACAGACAGATGTAGAAGGAACCTGAAGAGTTTCTGTCTTAGCCTTCTCCTCAGGAGTTGGTTTCTTTTCCCAAGCAGTAACACATTCTCTTTCATTGCTGAATTCACTTTTTCCTGTGATACCTACTGCAAAGAACAAAAATTAGTAGAAAATAGCTGGGAAGCTAGCTAAATACCAAAGTATTTTTGGCACCTACGTTATAAAATAACTTCACAACAGCCAGAGCAACTTGAAATAAGACTTCAAGAGTTTTTCAAACAGCATTGCTGTTTAAACAGAAGAAGTGAAGACTAACTTAACTACACTTGGGGTGAGTAGAATTGGAAATCTGTCATACTTGGTTTCATATTGGTATCAGAATTTCCATGCAATAATGAAGAATTCAATCTCCAGCTGCCACTACTACTACCTTCTTTCAACATTTGCTTGTATTTCAGATGGCTCAGTATATACCACCTCTTTCTAGCGCATATACTAAAAAAACCAAACCACCCCAAACTTCAATTCTACAAGTATGTACCCAGATTTTCAGTTATGCATCACTGAAGTCTGAGGCACAGTCAAAGTAGACATAAACAGAAGCAGCAAATTCAATCTTCTACACCTGTATTTTAAGTATAAAGACCAATTTTTTATATTAACTCATAAGCTTACTTGCTATTTCTGCAGATAGTCAAATTATTCACAGACACAGACAACTTTTGTCTTGTAGCCCAAGCTTGGGTATCGCCCCAAGCTGGATTTTTCATATTCAGAAGAAGCTCAAGGTAGACACTTTGATATTCTTATTTCGAGGCCACCTGAAATGAACATTTCTCATTCAAGTACCACTTTACTGCTAACTGACAGTTCAACATACTGAGCTTGAAGTTGTATTTTGAGATGCAGTTTTTCTGCTCCCAGCATCACTCTTTCTAAAAACTACCTCAAGAAACATAAAATTAATCTCAATGCCCAAGTGTCCTTCAGATTTAGAGCTCGTGTTTCACTATATCAGAAATTTTAAGTATTGTGTTTTAAGACATACCTTTAAGAGGATCTTGCAATTTCTTTTTCTCTTCTGCATCGCTGGGATACAGTCTTCCATTAAGTTTCTTAACAGCTGTTTCATAGTCTTCATCTTAAATATAGCAAAGAAGCATTAAGTTCTCAGGCATCCTCTAAGTACAGATTGCCAAGTCTTTCCGACACATAATTTTTGCTTATGTTTTAAGAGCTCCACAGATCAGCAAGTAAGCTTTCACTTTCTATTTTGCTACATGCTTCAGTGTGCTATTGACACTTATCTCAGCCTAGATTGTTATGGATGCATGGCACCAGTTTTGTTTTCAAAAAACACATTTCTTATTGAGTGATTTTATTAAGAATACTACTAAAGAGAATGGGGAAGGAAGACTGAAGGTCTTTTATATAAAAAGCTAGCAAGCTCAGATATTTGCAGGAAGGGGCTTGTCTTCTCCCATTTTCTGTTGAATACAATGCTTCAGAACTTCCATTTAATGTTATTTGCTGCTGAATAAGAAGTAATTCAGTTGCATGCAATAAGATTCAATATAAAATGTTTCCAGTTTTAATGGTAGGAATTTGGATTAGAAGAAAAATAAGCCATTGGTCTAGCATTTAGAGAACCTAAGCATGTTCCTTTTTGATAAGGACCACCTTACATTTGTCTCTAAAATTAAGTTACAGAAGTCAGCCTCTTGGTCAGATGAGACTCGGCTCAAACATCCGATTATTTAATCTTACCTAACCAACTGCATTGGTAATAAGAGTGTTAACACCCATGAGACACCAATATAAATTTCCTTTAGTCATTCCTGGGCCTCTATTGTAGTATTCTGTCTTGAAGACCCGAGTGTACATCTTTTGCCATAAGGAAGATTACAGGAATATTTCCTGTCAGTCCAAACAAAAATATTTGAGCATCTAATGGTTCTGATAGTATTCACAGGGTAACAAAATAAGTCAAGCTGGAAGAGGGACCATTAAGCCCAACTCTCTGCTCCTTGTGGGACTAAACCATATGACTGGAAGTGTTGTCTAGACACTCTTGAACTCTGACAGGCTTGGTGCCATGAACGCTGCCCTGGGGAGCCTGCTTCAGTGACCGACCACCCTCTCCGTGAAGAGCCTTTTCCTAATGTCCAATCTTAATTTCCCCTGACAGCTTCATTCCATTTCCACGTGTCCTGGCCCTGGTCACCAGAGAGAGCAGAAATCAGCACCTCCCCCTCTGCTGCCCTCCTTGAGGAAGTTCTAGGCTGCACACAGCGCTTGAGGTGGAGCTGCACCAGTGCAGTGCACACCCTTTCCCCACAGAAATACAACACAAAGATCAACTTTGGCACTCCTTACCGTCATCCTCGTCACTCACGTATCCAGGCTTATTTTTGTAACAGAAGAATGTTGATGGTAGCTTGAGAAAGCCAGCCAGAGCTCTCTGCTCAGGGGTAGGTGTTAACTCGTAAACTATTATAACATCATCAGATGGAAGATTATCTTCTGATACAGTTGTCTTCTCAGCTTTTTACAGAAAATAAACAAAAATATTCAAACAAAATGAAGAAAAACCATTCAAACTGAGTAATTTCAGAACTGGGAAGAACATTAACCCCACATTGCTATTATTACTAAGCTGAATTAATTTTAAGGGATTTAGAAATACATTTGGAGCCTTCCTATTTTCTGTTACCCACAGGAAATAAAAATCAAAGTTACAGGATGCTAGGTTATCAGCACAGCAGCTACTAGGAAGAAAATTAACTTATCCCAACTGAAGCCAGGACAGTGCTTTAAGTTATAGAAATTATTAAACAGCAACTGAATAGAACTTATTTCAGATTACCTATATAAAATCTGAGCTTTTTAGTAGCTAATCTCAATTTATCATAATAAAAGTTTCAGCAACAGCTATTATTGCAAAAGTAATTTTCAGTTCCACTTGTTGAGCAACAAAAAAAATACTGCTTTCAGCCTATTTAACTAGCTTTTCCAGCGAGAATAAATACCACTATCAATTTCATTATATAACTTTTTCTCCCCTCTCCTTAAAGTTGTCCATCCCGCTTGTATTGAAAAAAGAGCGTGTAACCAGAGGTCAAAGCTGAAAGCCCAGCCTAGAGCAAACTGTAGAAAAAAATATGGGTACAAGGACAAGCTTTGCAAGCAAAGTTTCCAAAGCTTTGAGTTTATTATGAGAGACTGGAAAGAGGGAGAATATACCAGTTTTAAGCATCATGTATTGCTAGGCCAGGGTTTTGGTTGTGTTGGTTTGTTTTAGTTTTGTTTTGGAAGGGGGAAGTTTGGGGTAAAGGGGAAAGAAACAAATCTGTTAACTATTTATAAAGAATTACCCCATAAGCACATCAATACCCATGCATTGGCTGTTTCTAAGATCAATTTCATTGCTTTAGTAAGTCAACATATTTGTTAACGTTCTTCAGGTTTGAGTTAAACTAGTCAGCATAATTTGAAGGGTGCTTTTAAAAGCTCAATGTTCTTTTCATTAGAAAATATTTGTAAAGTTTGTGGCACAAGGCGGTCAGTAGGAACCTAAACCTTCATCTAGGAACCAGACTACTACTCAGTTCCTGAGGAACACCGATTTTCCTGCTCATGCAACTTGATATTCATCATCACAAGATGAAATAAGGACAGAAGTGTAATATTTATAGACATGCCCCTTGATCCTCTGACACAACTGACACACTAAAATAAATCTGCTTTTTAAAATAGTGTTCCTACTAGCACCTTCCAGTAGATTAAAAGCAATATAAGAATCAATAGAGTAAAAGCAAAATCCGAAGTTATAGTTCAAATTTAGTCTTTTTCCAAAGTATTCCCTCCCCAACCTTTGCCCCAGTTGACCTCCTTTTGATTACAAGTTAATAATTTCAGGCATTTAAATACCAGAGTATAGCTCAAACCCATTATGAGCACGTAGTCCTGTAAAGTAAACCTTTTTGCTTGCTTTATTTTTAGGTCTCAGTAACTCTTCTGAGCCTATATTAAGTAAATGCAGGATAAAATTCTCAAACAGCAAGTTTCATATCACGACAGCAGGCTACAGATGTTTTCATGTATTTTCTCAGAATCTTATGCAAAAAACCTCACTAATCCTAGCTGATTTAAGAATCAGGAGCACATTTTGTACCGCGTTATGAAGATATGCGGGTATCCTGGATATTAGCATGTGTTTTATTCACTCAGATTAGTTAAGCAAGTGTCTCAAGTGGATTAAGTAAATTTGTACCAAGTTCACCACAGGTTTACGTGTGGAGTATTTAGTCTTCCAACTATTAAAGGTTAAAGCAAAAACCAGCCTTCCTAAGGATTAGGATGCAAAAAATGTATCTTAAAGAATAGATAGTAAAAGTGTGAACTTCCTTTAATCTGAGCAGTATAAAGCTAGCTAGAAGACCCCAACAACAGAGGATGTAGTCCATCATATTCAACAAACTGCATTCCTAAATAATTATCATACAATCTTATTCAGCTACTTTGTACAAGGGCTACTGAAAGAAAGTAGTACATTAAAAACTCACTTAAGATTAATCCATAGGTAAACCTTTCCATGAAGTGCACCTAGCAAACGCTGGACTAAGATTCTACTGTTCCAAACACCCAAAGTGACAAAAGGGTTCAACAACAAAGATTAAGATTACAACATCTATTTGCTCCTCAGAATATTAAGACTGAGCAGGACGCTCACTGGTTCAGTTAAGTCAGTTTCTACTCACCCTCCCCACAAAAAAGTTAGCTTTTCTTATTCAAAAATGCTGCAAACAGCTTAAATATATCTTCACAGGCAGCCGTGAAAACAAAAGAGCCATGCATACATACAACATATTCTTAAAAGACTGTTGGTTTTGTAATAATAAAACTTTTTACTCAGGGGAAAAAAATCCACACAAAACATTGTTAGTATATGGAACGAAGAAAATAAAGAACATCATGCATAACAGTTCTTTTCACTAGTGTATTGTATTTTGCTTTTGTTTCAACTGACATAAAGACCGAATAGGTCTAAAACAATGATATTTTTTGTCATGCATATACTAGTGAGTATCTTCTGTATAGAAGAGAAAAGCACCAGAGTTTAAACCTTAATGCACGTAACTGATACAGTAACATGCAACTGACCTAACTTTCCTTCAAACTTATGAAGCCCTTATAAAAAGCTTTATAACCTGAAAAAAACTCAAGTACTTTTGCATGGAGCTGCAGAACTACTATGACGTTAAATTTCTTTTGAATGTTGCTCTAGGACAACTCAGAAGCCAACCCACGAAAGACATTCTCCATGAGAAAGCTTCAGACTATATATGTATTGGGTAGACTTGAAAACCTAATTTAGAAAGGATTCCTCAGGGTCATCTGCTTTAAAGTCAAAGCTCAAACCAAAGCCAGCAAAAAGCTATGCTAAAGATTATTATCAACTGTAAATAAGTATATAATCATATCCTAGTTATCAGAAAAGCAGACATGAAGAACAGTCTGACGTACCAGAAAGCGTTTGTTTTTTTTTTTTAACTATGCACACACCTGCCCTCATACACTCCCAAACATAAAACTAGGATCAATTTGAGGTAGTAAAAGTTCTTGCATGTATGCATTGGCACAGAATGCTTAATCACATTAAGGACATAAAAGTTGTTAAAACTCCATGCACAGGGATGCCTAAAAACACAGAAGAGCTGACTTTAGATCACATGTACAGAACAGGAGTTCAGTGTTTAAACAAGAAAAGCTTCTCTAGAAATACAATTTTAGGAAAATGGTGTTTTGACATTTGGCTTTTTAAACAATGTAAGACACTAACATTAGAAGACTAGTACTGAATAGAATAAAAATTTGCTTTTTAAAATTAAAATGCTGTTGAACTACATGAGTATGCTTAAAGCAAGCATACTTGTAAGATGCACCATTAGTAACATCTTATAATGACATTATCAAAAAATAACGTGTAACAGTTTTGGTTACAGGTTCTGAATGTAAACAAACTAATTGCTCAATAAAAGTTTTCTGACCAGTTAAGGCAGACTTCATATTATACATGAAGTATATACACAAAAGCAGTAGCTAAGGAGTTGGCTCTCTCATTTCTGTGTGCTCCTTGTTTTTAAAAATGCTGTAGTTAACATGTTGATAATCTGGAAACTGAATTTAAGATTTCCAACAGAGGCTAAATACATTCAGGCATTTTACTGGATAACCTGTCTTGAGATCTTCACGCATACTTCACTGAAGTGGAAGACCTCAGGCACTAGGAAATATTTCTCTAGAAATAACAGGAGAATTCAATTTCTTTAGAAAAGGGGAATTTTAGAGATCCAGTGTGCATGTTCAGTAAAACCGTGATGGAGAAGTGCAAGGCAGATACCCTCAGAAAATAAGGCAAACAGAAGCCAAAAGCTTAAAAAGGGTCATCCATTGTGCTAGCTCACATTAACACACTAAGGGCTAGAGACATTCTCCAATATGACAAATACAGTAGTCAGACACACAATTTTAGGTATTCTTCTTCAGCATGCATGTTAATTATAAGCATTACTGAGCCAACTGCTTTGCCACAGTTGGGTTACTGTCCATGCCTGCTAAAGTGTTTTTAATCACACATTCAGTGCAGTATGTAAATACCTTTACTATCAGGTTGCAAGGGAGATGTGCTTGTCCAAAAGGCCATTGGATTAGATTTAAAAAGGCTAAAATTAAATCCTAAAAAAATAAATTGTTTGGATATAAGTGTTTACCTAGAATTTTAAAAGGGTAAAACAGACTTATCTATGTCCTGGAAGCATTCTGTAGTCGTATTTCACAGTAAGAAATTTCATCTGTTAATTCTAGAAAACTTATCCAACCCATGTGAATAGACTGCAGCTATGATCTTCAGCCACACCACCTTATTATACTTTAGTTAATAAACAGCTAGTATGTGTTCATAACTCTGACACTAGTATGTAAACTAAAAACTATCATCTGATTAAACAGTCTTCCACTGACGGGAAACTGCATGTGAAGCCTTTAAAGAGAAGTGCTCTACCATTAAAATGCCAGTAAATCCCATTCTGTCACCACATTATAGTGGTCATGTCCCAGCCACAACTTCTGCAAGCACATTTTTTTCAGACAGTGTCAGAAATTGTATAACTGAGGATGTAATCACATGATCTCTTTTCAGGCTAAGGATAGAGGCTAACATCTGGTGTTAATTAAGCTACACATCTGATATTGCAGAGGCCAATAATTAAACAAATGTATAGAGAGTAATTTTAGAATAACCATCTGTTCAATCATGTGGATAATTAAAATTTGCTGTTCTCACACTTTACCACTCAGAGCAAAGGCCCAGGTACATACACTACCAATCCAACTACCTATTTAAGTCTCAAAAAGCAAAACTACAGCTCCTTCATTAAGCACTTAAGCCCGAGATTGAGATACAGTACCTCAGAGTTATAGCTCCTACCTGAAAACCTTTTCTCACTAATCAACAAAACTCCATCCTGCATCACACACACACTCATTTTTATATGAAAAGAATTACAACCTAAAATTCACTCCTTTAGCTGAAACTCTTGAGAACTTGTGGAAATGTGAGTACCCATATTAGAACTGAAAGAAACTACATATTAACAAGATGAAAAAGAGTACTGAATATCATAGGGATTGACTGCTTAATAAGTTGTGTAGTTGAGTAAGTTACAAGTTCAGTTGACACTCACCTTTGTCCAAAAGTTTAAATGAGAAGTTAGAGGGTCCATCTTGTGTTGAAGCAGGCAAGTTGTCTACCTTGCTGTCCAGAGGCTTCTGAGGAGTACTGGAGCTTTTTGGTGGTTCAGAGGCTTCCAGTTCTTTCTCCGTTGTGTTCTGAGACACTGGAATATGGTCTTCACTCTTTTTTGGAGGATTAAAGCTGAAGCCAAAGAGAGAACTAGTGGCTGAAGTATTTCCGAATGTGAATGTCTTTGACTTTTCATTACTGAAAATGCTCTTGACAGATTCAGATCCAAATACAAACTTTGGAGGAGAAACCACTGTTTTTGTTGGTGTTTCAGAAGCGTTTGACACCTCTGTGGCCTCTACAGTTACATCAGAAGTATCATCGCCATGGCTGAGGTCAGTTCTTTCTCTGGTAGTTTCTTCTAGCACAGCTACAGCGTTTTTACCACACGGAGACTCCTTCGGTGTATTGGCACGAGAAGAAAGAGGTGTTATCAGTGTGTCTCTCTCTTGTGCATGCTTTGCTTCATCAAAAATTTGCTTAAATGAGTCTGCAACGTCTTGCAGCTTGAATCGCACAGCTAGAAGTTCTACTTTCCTTTCCCCATCAGCAAAGTCACATGCAGTCCATACCCATGCTCTGTCAGAGCCTTTCATTTGTTGCATATTCATATCTGGTGTTATTCTGTGATTGGCACACAGTTTTAGTACCTGGTCTCTTCTCATTACTATACGCACTTGTTTGTTGTCATAGTTCTGTAATATCTTGATATCTCCAATACCTCTCTCTTTCCACTGATTAGCATCTTTGTCATATCTGTAGAGTTTGGCTCTGTGACTGAAGACAACTTGCTCGTTTTCCTCGCCACTGGTCACTTCCACAAGGTCAGGCAGAGGTACCACAGGTTCAAAGTACTGCCCGTCTCTCTCTTCTTCCTGAGTAACATCAGAATCTTCATCTGTGCCTACTGACGTTCTACTCTGGTTCTGTTTGGCAGGAGATTTGGATGGGCTCAAGGCAGATTTAAAGCTGAAACTAAAACCTGTGGTAGACTCTCCAAATCTAAACAGGTTTTTCCTTACAGGGCTGCTTGCAAGAGGTGATGCATATACAGAACTACTTACACTATCATCCAACGCTTCTTCACGCAAGTCATAGTTGTCCCATTCCAGAGTAGGCCCAGTACTTTCAGCATGTGGCTTTATAACCAGGTCAGAAGTACCACTGGCACAAACAGAGTTTACGTTTTCCTCTTCTGACAGTTTTGTTTTGTCATCTGTCAAAAACGTTTTGAGATCTTTTAAGCCACACTTCATTTCTTCTGCCTTCTGTATAAGTTGAGCTGTCCTACCTGTATCAACAAGTTTATGGGGTGTCTGCAGTGGTATATCTAGTAGTAGCCTCTGACATTCCTCAAACTTCTGTTTGAACTCCTCAGCCTGCTCTGGTGTCTTAAATTTTGCTGCCAGCTGTTCCAACTTTGCATCACCATCGGAGAAGTCACTGGCCATCCACATCCATGCTTTGTCTGAGCCAGACAGCTGTTTCAAGTTCATCGTTGTTGTTATCCAGTGATTTGCACACACCTTCAATACCTGCTCACGCCGCATTAATATTCTTACTTTGCCATTAACCTCATTTTTAAGAATCTTCAGGTTACCCACCCCACGTTCTTTCCACTGGCTTGTTTCTGGATCAAACCTGAACAGCTTTACTCTTTGGGAGTATAACACTTTTTCATCTTCCTCTCCTGTAAATGGTTCTACTTTTTCAGGCATCTGAACTATAGGTTCAAAATGGATATCGTCACTGTCCTCTGTCTTATACACATCATCATCCTTCTCCCCAAGGTCAGCAGATGTGTTTGCTTTCTGATCCATTTTAGAATCCTGCGAAGAAAACAGCTTTTCACCCTCACGCGAAAAGCCTTTGAAGTTAGGATCTTTTTTGCCAAACTGAAAGCCTTCCTTGGGAGCATTTTTTGCAAGCTCAGCAAAAGTGAAAGTGCTGCTATTTTGCCCAAAAACAAAGTCACTTTTCCCCTTGTTTGCTGTTTCTTGAAATTGGAATGTAGTTTCACTGTCTGAAGGCAGTTCCTTTTTGTCTTTTCCATCAATGCCTTTTAAGAAGCCAGTTGTACACTCTTTGGATGGCTCATCTTTCTTAGTGATATTTTTACTAGTGTCCTGTATCCCAAACTTAAATCCGTCTGCAGGCGCTGGCATTGAAAATCTAAATCCTTCCTTTGCAGACTTAGTTTCAGTATCAGAAGGAATCTGAAATGTAAATGATGGTGTCTTGCCTTGCTCAGCATGACCAAACTTAAAGCCCTTTTCTAAGAAATCACACTTAAAGCCCGTTCCCAACTGCCCTCCATCAGGTTCAGATAATTTACTTTTCAAGCCAAAAGTAGGAACTGATGAAGTGTCACCAGCAGACTTCGCAGACGGATTTGGTGTTTGGCAGGCTACGCAGGCTGGTGAAGAACCTTCATTCCTCACAAGGCAAGTATTACAATCCCACTGCCCTTCCTTTTTAGCAAAAAGCCCTTCAAATCCATTTTTCTGTGGCTTACTTGCATCAGCACCGGAACCAAACCTGGGAGCAGGAGTTGCCTGAACAGTAGGTGTAGGCACATTTGGTTGAGTTTGTGAGTTCGGATGCTGACAAGAATGACAGTTCACATCTTCTGCTTCATTTTTGACTAGGCACGCAGAGCAGTCCCACTGACCTTCTTTTTTAGGAAAAGTACTTCCCGAGTCATTTTGAATAGCCTTTGGAGCGATTGGTTGGCCAAATTTAAATGAAGTTTGTTGACCAGATACCCCTGTACTAGTATTGTTTGGATTCTTACAGGCAACACACTTGGAAGCAGTGGGTTCATTTCTTACTGAACAGACACTGCAGTCCCATTGACCTTCTTTCTTAGCAAAAGCAGATCCAAATTTGTCCTGCACAGTGTTACCACTGCCTTTGAAACTTGCAGCAGAGTCAGTTAATGGGGTGCCATGTGTTTCCCACATATCTGGATTTGGATTTTGACACGATACACAACTCTTTGCAGTTGATTCATTTGGAACTGAACATACTTTACACTCCCATTGATCCTTCTTCAACAGATGCTGCCCAAACCCACTGAAAGAATAGGTTTGTGGGGCTTCCTTTCCAAATGAAAAAGTGGTAGGGTCAGATGCAGTTGATGTAGCTGTTAGGCTGCCTTTGCTACCAGATTCACCGCTCACCCCATCTTTCGGAAGCTGAAAGCTAAAGTTCGTGGTCCCAGAAATGGATCTGCTAGGCTCCTTGGTGTCCTGATTTGTTGTTTCTCCTGCAGTCCCACTGCTCTGAGTCACAGATATGTCAACATTTGATCCCAAGGATTTTAAAATATTCTGCGCCTCCTCAAATTTACTTTTGAAAAGCATTGCTTCCTCAGGTGTTTTAAATCTAATTGCAAGCTGTTCTGGTTTTGGCAACTCGTCCGCATAATCTAAAGCGTGCCACACAAATGACTTATCTGATCCAGCATTTGGAGTTAATTTCATATCAGTATTTATGTAGTGATTTGCACAGATTTTCAGCACTTGGTCCCGTCTCATTAAGAGACGAAATTTGCCAGATACTTTATGTTTCAGTATTTTCACATTTCCAACACCCCTTTCTTTCCATTCTTTAGTTTCTGCATCAAAACGGAATAGCTTGGCTCTGTTGCAGAAGAATTCTTCTTCATCCTCCTCACCTGTTTTTACTTCAATCTTGTCAGGGAGTGGCACCACAGGATCAAAATGAGGACCATCATCATCCTCATCTCCACCATGAGTACTTCCTCCCTCTGTTTCATGACTCTTATTGGCCAAATCCGAATTTGAAGTCATAAATACAGGCTTGCTTGGTTCTTGGCCACTAAGCATATCACTCTTCTCAAAATCCAGTGGTTTGTGTGTATTTTGTGCTATGCTTTCTCTAAAAGACATGCTTGGAGTATGTTTATTGCTAAAATTGAAGACATTTCTTTGACCATTCATGTGATCATTAACTGGTTTTTGTTCTATGTATCTATCATCCTGTAAAGGTTTATCAGATCTCAGAAGACCCAAGAGGCTTTCGTTGCTATTAAAAGCTCCATGAGGCTGCGTTCCAACTTGATGAGAAGAAAAGGTAAAGTCTCCATCATTAGACTTGAAGTTAGTGTTGAATTTAAAAATTGGCTGACTTGACGGTGCTGGTGTTGACAGAGATGGTTTTGGTCCTTCTGCTGTTCCTGGCTGTCCAAACTTGACAGATTTTGAAAATTCTAACCCTTTTGATTCTGCAGGCTTTACAGTTGGTGGCGCGACTGAAGGCTTTGTGAAATAGCCTGGTTCAGGCAATGGTGGATTTGTGCTTGCCTGTGGAACGCTGTAATTGTAGTAATCATCACCTCCACGTGGAGAAATGAGTCCAGTACCAGGAGAATCGAAACGCAGAGGTGTGCCATAGATTTCTTGGGAAAACATACAAGGAGGAGCATTTTGCAGAGGTGGTGTATGCATCGGTTGTTGATAAGCATAGATATGTTGCTGAGGTGTAAGTCGGTTCATGCCATAGACAGGGGCCTAAAGAAAATGCAGAAAACAATAGCTATTAATAAGCAAAGCAACACAGAGAACCATAGTCTTAGTGTGCTGAAGCCCACATAATATGTATTCTTAAAAGCAGGGCATACTTACATACAAGTTTGCATCTAAACTAATTTTAACTTAAACTAATCAGTTTAAATCTTGATGGGCATTTGAAAATGAGCATTGAAAAAAGGGGCACAAGATGAGTAGGTTTTTTTAGTGTGTTTTTGGTTTTTTTTTGTTTTTGTTTTTAGTATGTTTTTGTTTGGTTTTTTTTTTTTAAATCAAAAAAGCCTTGAAAACTCTATTCTCTTTTGCCATACTACAGTGCAGGCAAAAACTCCATTCTCTTTTGCCATACTACAGTGCAGGCAAGGGGAGAGGGCTGGAAATGAAGTGCTATCACACATACCCTTTAAGGGACATGTACGAACATATTACAGACTATTTTTGTTGGCTTTCTCTCCCAAACCCCATATCCTCCAAATTAAGCAGAAAGATCAGTTTCTCTCTAGTAGTCCAAGTTTATTAAATAAGGGGAGAGGGCTGGAAATGAAGTGCTATCACACACACCCTGCAAGGGACATGTACTAACATATTACAGACTATTTTTGTTGGCTTTCTCTCCCAAACCCCATATCCTCCAAATTAAGCAGAAAGATCAGTTTCTCTCTAGTAGTCCAAGTTTATTAAATACTATCTAAGGAACTGCAATTACATCCAACTCCCTATAGAATGCAAAGCAGTCATTTTCAGTAGATCATTGCAGGTATCTTAAATGGATATAATTTTCTCACCTTTGTTGGTGTTACATTGCTTGCAGCAGTTCTGAGGAGATACTGAGAGTTATAGGCAGGTGACTGGCTGTAGTACACAGACGGGCCAGTGGTAGCAACTAAAAAGGAAGATCAGGAAAAGTGTTCATACTTGATTTTTTTAATTATTGTTGCTCTGAATGGACTCTCCCCAGCAATCAGATTTTAATTGTGAATCACTAGAACATTTCTGCAATATTTTCAAGTCTTATTTGGTTTAGCTAAGGACTTTGACAAAAATTCAGCAGCTACTTACCTGTTAATGGAGCTTCATGAAGATTTTGTGCTCTCTGATAACCTTCTGACATTGTATCTGTTCCATAGCTTTCAGCAGGCCACCGATGAGATGATGTATTTGAGTTGGAATTATTAAGTTTCATTTCTTGCATTTCATTCTGTCAAGACAGTGAGCCAAAAGTGTAAACATATATTACATAGGTATTTGTAGAAGAAAACATATGGAACAATCCCTACCCATTTTCTATTTAAAAGCATGTTTAAGCCCAGGAACTAGATAAATAAATAAAAATCAAGAGATAGCTGCCAGAATCATCCAAGATCTGCCCATGCAGTACAAAGTACTAAGACTGTGCAGTAGATAGCTGCCCATGCAGTACAAAGTACTAAGACTGTGTTCTAAAGCCATAAGTAAAAAAATCAGAGCCAAGCGGATGAGAACCAAGCTGGTGAAAGCATAACTCTTTCTGCACAGTCATTCGAAGGGTAGGGGTGCAGAGGCAATCCAAGTCCCAAATAAGGGGTTTTAAGCAAGAGATTTACTCTTGTACTCAATTTAGGAAGAAGTTCAGAAGATAAATCCACTGATTTAAATAATAGTCTAGGAACCATAAGTTACGCTTTATCACTAAGCTATTATCACAAAGTCTTTACTATAACTAAAAGGTCAATTGTTCTTCACTGAATATGGTGACAAAATTGTTTACCTTTAAAGCTTCCACTTGCTGACAGATCATTTGAAGTATAGATCTGTGATCTTCTGCCCACTGAGGAGGAGTTTTAGGAGAAAACTAGAAAAAAGAAAAAGCTAATTGAATCTTATGAATTTTTATTCAACCACAACAATTCTCTGAAATAATAGCTGGCTAACATACCTTGTAGCTCTTAGTTGGTGAAAGGGAGAACTTAGTTGGTGATGGAGTGGAATGTTTCATCTCTGAATCTACAGCTCGTGACAGACCGTTTCTGAAGGCAGGACTTCCCTCTTCAGCATTCTCGCCAAGTTCCTGGATCACTGTATCTAGCATTTCCCTCACAGTTTCGAGAGACACCGGCAGCTAGAAAGTTATTTGAAACAGGAGTCACAACTGCAATTCTCCCTCAGAGAAAAACAGACTACATTCAGAATTCTGGCTGAACAATTCACAAGGCTTTCATCACACAAATACTGATTTTCAGCAAAGCTCTAGACGTGTTAAGATTAATATAAGAAAACAATTCACACAAACATTAATTCTACTTTTTAAAAGTATTGACCTCTATAAAAAGATAGCTTTTTCCACTATTTGTTTACATTAAAGCTTTCACCACAGAGTAGTCAGAATATTGCATAACCTGGTAAGTTACAGAAGTTACCCGGAGTTTATCAACCCACTGGCATTAAAAAGGATGTTTGTCTTGAGCGAAGATAAAAGTTTAACTTGCCTTATTGCAAAGCCTGTTCTAAAAAAGCTAAGATCAATACAAATAATTTCATTCAGTAACAGTAACCAAAAGGCACTCCATCCCTTGAAGTAAGTTTTTAAAGCAAGAATTACTTACTTTCTCAGTTACTGACATATCTGAGGAGCTTTCCTCAAGGATCTTCATTAGATAATGCTTGCTTTTAAGAAGATAGGTTTTGTGTTCTTCTTGTTCTTCTGGCAGCGTGGTATCATTTTCAATCTCTTCTGCCTTTCTTTGGAAGATCTGAAGAACAGGATGCAGATTAATTAGGGTGTCACAAGGCAACTGGATGAAGCAAAGCATTTTAGGATAATGCAATTTATAAACTTACCACGGCAAGATTCCAGTATGAAACTACACTCTTAATAGCTTCAAATGCTGATAAAGCGTCATCGGTTTTCCCATCAACTGCATCCAACATTGCAAATGCTATACGTGCCTCTTCTTCGTATGCTGCAACCTGAACGACCTATGAAAAAAGTGAAAGACAACTCATACTTCACAACGGAATGACACATTCATTACTAATACATTACTATAATACAGGAAGAACAATTTTCAAAGAAAGTTGATAGAAAGCGTATTCGGTGCTCTCCAATCATATATACATATAGTTCTAAAGGTAAGAATAAAGTTTTAAGGAGAGATTTCCCCCCCTTCCCTTTATCAGACACTGACACTACCAAATCTCATAATTAATAGTTTTATACTAATAACAACCTGAGTTGTACAATACAGAGAAAAATGCCACAATTATGTAAGTTTCTGACATAGACCCTCCCATACTTCAACCTTGGCCTAATCAATCTGTACCTGAATGTCTACACTATGGAAGTGTTTGAAGAGAGGATCAGTGGGTTCAGGAATACTTCTCCTCTTTTTGATGATTTCCAGCATAGGCAAAACTTTCTTCCAGTAGTAGACGCTTCGTCCAATGTATTCCTTCTGGTCATAGAAGGAGTTAAGGCTAACGCCCTGGTGAAGAAGAGACCAGAAGCACATTATTTCAACGAATTCAAGCCAAAATGCTATTCATATGTTTTCTTGCAAAGTTCCAAGAATGCTTATCTGACACTTGAGATACACCTTGAGGGGTTTCTCTCAAGAGCTACATAAAGCAACATAGATGTAGAAAATAACACCACAGTTTAAGACAGAGTACTTTACAGGGTGACTAGCAACAAATTTGCCTGACACAAACAACAGTTCTCATAAATACAGTCTGATTTTTTTTTCCCCCCTCTCAGTCTGTTTATAGTTTGGAAAATGAGAGAAAAAACACACCAGCTTCTACATATTTAAAAATAATCTCAGCTTACTGTTTTTTGCAGGCTTTTTGCCCAGTGTATAATTAAGGCAGGTTGGAGGCCATGCTTTCCCAGTGTTCTCAGAGTACTTATTCCATGCTGTACGATAAGCCTCAGTTTTGCTGCTGTTCCTGGTCTGAATATCAAAAGAAACATTTCTTGATTAGTATTCTCTATTTTTCATCTGTTCACATCTCATTTGCTTGATGAATGTAGCCCACAGTTTCAGTCTTAACCTGCCTCTAGTTTAGAAATGAAAATTCCATTTTCAGAAATCTTACAAGTGGATCAAGTTCCTACTACAACAAAGCTTCAATGTTCAAAGTATGTCCAAAAAGACATTTAGTTTTACAAGAATCTACTGAGACCAATCCAAGCTGCTGAAGCAGAAGCTGCCTAAAGGCTTGATGAAGCATTTTGAAATAGAAAAAGTCTTACGTTGTTTTTCTCTGAGTAAGAATACGAACGGCATCCCACCAGGATCGTTGCTTTTCGGTATAGAGCTGTTTGCACACTGGCAATGGTAAGAATTGAGGCTGATGTGCGCCGCGGTGTGAATTAAACTTCTCTTGCAATTGTAAGTTGCTAGTGTATACCACCCCCAGTAGAAATACCTGGTTTTGTAAAAATAAAGGGTATTAAATACCAGAAAACTTATCTTGTATAGTACATTTAAGAAGTTGGAAAGTTTACTTACTTCAAGGTCCAACAGGCAAATGGATTCGGGAGCATCTGTTTCCAGTCTTGATGTTTCTTGGGGCAAGTGAAAAAGCTGTTTTAACCATTTGCGCATTGGGGGTAAGACCGACATAGAGTTCCACTGCAGGCCAAGCCACACAAGGTGCTGGAGACTGCCATTGTACATTCGAACAGCACCTGCGCAAAAACAAAGCTGGATGAGGATGTCAGCTTCCTACAAATCAGCAAGACTTGTATCTGGTCAAAGCTGGGTTTCACATTTCACTATCGGAGCAGCCAAAGATACTTTGCAGACCAATAAGCAAAATTGCAACTTTCACTCATGAAAGATTACAAACTTCAAATTAGTCAAACATATGAAGTAGACAGTTCATCTGAGTTCAAGCCATCAACCCCTTAAACTTCTGAGGGGATAACTCTCAGATTCCCTTTCACTTCCATCCCCACCACAGTCAGTTCAATAGCAAACCTATTTAACTTCTCCAAAATCTTTAAGGAATTATTCAAGATGCACTTCTTTACTTTGCAGTGAAGTCCAAGTCTTGCCTAGGACATTAGGACAACTTTGGGCAGCTATTCCATGTATTTGTCTTTTGCTGGAATATGAAGCATTTGTAGAAGAACTTCTGGTACAGAAAGCTTTGTTGAGTTTCAGAAAGCAAGCTCTTACCAATATCATATTTATTAAGTTCCATTTGCACCGGTGCCTGTGTACTGACATTTCCAATATCATCTGTGCCAATAAAAGATCTCTCTCTGGAAGCTCCACTCTCAAACAAGCTCTCAAACAATGTAAATGAACCACTCTTGTTTGCAAAAGATTCCACAATCTCTTTAAAGAAGTCTTGCTTGCCATGGCTTAAGTTCAGCAGCATATGACCTAGAAAACAAAAGCATCACTTCACATAAATAAAGAAGCGAACATAAGAAAAGTAGTCTTTGATACACTGGACTGTTCTTGCTACTGAAGGCTGGGTGAGAATTAGGATTTCCCTTTATGAAACCTACAGATTGTTAAGCTATGTTCTCCCTATAATTAGGTCAGTGTTTCAGCAAATAGGCTTTCCAAGCTTTAGTGACTATGATCCCGAGGCGTTTGTAAACACAGTTCTTTGGGAAAACAAAGCCATCTTCATGCTATTACTGTTCTACTGGCATTGCAACTTTCCTTAAAATAAGTAGCTGTAATGCAAGTAGAAGTCTCTTTATCAAAATCCATTCTGAAACAATAGAACCTGATGTCTAGTGGGTTCATTTGTTTTCATCTAAGCCCTGGCAAGAGACTGTAGACTGAAAAACTGTCTATACTTAGCAGCAAAAAGAGCAAAGCAGATAAACAAGTAAGAGGATAGAAGGACAGGGCAACAGTAGTGTTTTCTTTTCCTCTTGGGGCTAACAACATTTGCAAAATAATATCAGCAGGCAGAAGACATTTCCAGTAGATTAAGAGACCATAAAAATTAAATTCTGTCTTAGTGTGCTGGAGAAGAAAAAAGGAGGGAAAAAACCACACTTAAAAAAAAAAGAGAACACACTCTACTGGCATGCTAAAGAGAAGAAAAAAAACACTCTAGGTGTTAAGATCAAACTATTGTTTTGGTTTTTTTTTTATATACATAGTCAAAAATCTAGGAAATTTTGTTGTATATTGAAGTGTTAACATTACATTTCAAGATAATGAATGTGTAAACAAACCACTTAGCTCCTAAACTAACTATCCATAACACTATAATGGAACTATGTAGCTATTTTTATTAATTACCAGATTGGCTTTTTCGATCACAGGCCAATATTTCTAGCATATCTTGTCCAGTTTGATCCCCATTTATTAGTTTTGACTTCGGTTTAGGAACCTGGTGAAGTAAGGAGAGAATTGTTACAGCTTTTTCACAGTAAGAGCAGATAATTAAAATTAGTCCTAAGAATTAGGAAACAAACTTCTTTTTAGCATTAAAAAGCTATAGAAAAAAATCCACAATTATTTTTGAAGGTACTATGTCACATATCCCAGGGGGCAGATCGGGAATCCATCCAAAACCCTGAGATGGACAATTATAGCTATTACAAGTAACATTAAGTGTAGACAACAGCAAGTGATACCTGAAATGCAAGCAGTGGCATAAAAAGGACAATCAATTTTACTTCATAAGGCAAAGAATTAGGCTTCTTTTTTTAGTTCTGCCATCTACACAAGTATATGGGAACTATTCAGTTCATCTCCTTCCATCCCTATAGCAATAAGCCTAATACTTAATGTATGTGTTCAGCTGTATTACAGAAAAGGGAACGTACTGCAGGAAATAAACTCACTAGCCTTTAAGAATCAGGTTACTCTGACAAGGGAGACAGCTGAAGATACGCTGTTACTCTATTCGTGTCATTTGAAACGTTTTAAAGAATTGCAAAAGAGTGGAGTTTGGTGAGGGAGGAGGAAGTCATTCCTTAGGCACACAAACACCAGTTCATCTCAGGAACGCAGAAGTTCAACACACCGCAAGAACATTTCAAGAACTGCATCAAGTAAAGGCATGAACTGCAAAGCGACTTACTTGGAAGCTTATCAGATAACACAATGCTGCCAGTTCACACACAACTCTCCACTGCGCCTCATTGTGTTGGGCCATTTTCAGGAGCAAAGTTCCAGCATGCATGTAGAGCTGTCCTTTCATCTCCACAAAGGTACGAGACAACTCATCAGCCCCATTCACGTAGGGTTTCGCTGACTGAAGCACACGATCGAAACTGTAACGGAGAGAAGACTCACTCTAAACAGAGTCCTGGCAGAAGCTGTAACAGGTGGTTTTGGTTGACGTTATTTAACTGTGAATCAAGCAGCTTAATGAGTCAATGGTCAATACTGTCTCTGTTGCTTAAATCTGAGTTGCGCTAGAAAGTACAAGAATGGTGTCAAACTCCCAAAGCTCGTGACTTAGCTTATTGAAGTAAAACATATTAAATGCTACCTAGATATTTACAGTCTTCTTCAGCACATTTTTGCACAGCTGCTTTCAGAACTATTCTCCCAAACCACATGGAAAAACCTGTTCACTACTGCAGATTTAGAGACAGACAGGAGGCACTAGTCACTTTACTCTTCCCTTTCCTTCATTTATCAGAAAGGTCCAAAACACAGCTAGACAGGCTCTTCAAAATTAGAAGATACTGTAGAAACCTGAGTAGCTGTAGGCCAGTACACAATCTCCACTCAGGAGAAGCCTTCCAGAAAAAGTTAAAACACTCTTTCAATTACCTGGAAATGATCTGGAAGTGCTTCATATGCTATCACCTTGAAAAGCTCTAATAAAAATGGCAGCAGAAAAACCAAGATGGTTTTGGTCAATATTAGAGGAGAAAAATTAAATAAAACATACTTGGGCATTAGGTATTTTTCATCCATTGGATGACTATTTAAAGCAATACAGACAAGACTAACAGACTGAACAATACTGTTTACAAAAGGCAATATAATAGCCATTGGATAATTGAGAAACAAACGCAGGTCAATAAAAGCCAGTAAGAAAGGGAAGATAATGGAAATGAACATGGAACTTAATCAATACATTGACTACAAACATTATTTTGTACTACTCTAGGTGTGTCACAGATCATATGCCTTGAAGTCAGCTGGCTCAGCTGACCCTGTAACACCATCAGTATTCCCTGAAGAGCATTCTTACTGTAAGGGACTTCCTCCCTCCCAATTATACTTACACCTAAAGTTCCTAATTATTCCAATATGTGTTGTGTTAATTTAGAACAAAATGACCAGGACAAAGCTGAAAACAGGAAAAAAAAACCACCCCTTGTGTTGGGTTAGGTTTTTTTGTTGGGTAGGATTGGTTTGTTTTTTTTTTAATTGTCTGGAAAATCTGGATTAGTTAACCGGTAAATTGCAGAACTTTCTCTTACTGAAAGGAAAGAAGGCACAAAGTAAATCAACCCGGGCTATCAATAAGTGTTCTCCACAGGTGTGTGGTGACTATTCTAACATGGCTTGCATCTCAGCCAAAGAGATTGCTTGGTGCTCAAGCCCATTAAGAACCATTCTTAGGGGCTAGTATGGAGAGTCTCCTCACTCGTCCACAAACAAGTTAAGCAATGAGATCAAAGCTTCATGTTTTGTGGCCCAGAGAGAAAAAAAAACCCCACACCAAAAGAGACCAAAAACCTCCCACAATTCTTAAAGAACGTGGGTTGTTTTTTTAGCTACAGGACAGTTAGAACAGTACCTTTCAAGTGTCTCTCTGCATTCCTGAACATCTCTAGAAGAAAGTGTCATTTTGACAAAGCTAGTGTAGGCCAGCAGATGATCTTTCTTGATAGCTCTCCAGTTATTTTTATCAGACTCCAAGTCTTGTAAAGATTCCAGATATTCCTAAAGAAGAAAGTTCATCACAGGATAAGGAACAGTCATCCTTCCATGAAGGCAAGGGCAGTACTTCTCCAAAACATATTAGTAGCATTTACTGCATAATCCAGTTTCACAGGTGAGACCTTAACATATTCTTCAGTAGCAAAGTTCCAGGGAACTATTTGCCTGAGCAATTTTATCCCTAATGGAACTGCTGTACCTAACTCAGCTTTTGAAGTTAGAAACTCAATAGCTCTATAAGGCTTAATTTTAGGGAGAAAATTCCAGTTAAAAAAAAAAAAAAACCAAGAAGTATTTTGTAATTCCACTGGTTTCAATAGACTTGCATTTGAAGGAGTTAAAAATCCCTTGAGAAATAGCTGCCAGAGTAATGACACTAAGAGAAATAGACCAGTTTAAAAGATATGGAAGACTATCACAGGATCAAAATATGATTAAACACCTCGAGTGTCTCTACAACACAGGAACACCATTCCAAGCTTGACTGCAAAGGTATTTTCTTCTGTGCCTCCTGACAATGGAGCACAGCATCTCTTAATCTATTATTTGAACGGTAGAGTGCAACAAGTCTGATGTTTATGTAGACATCGTCTGGTCTTGCATAAAGTTCTGCTTGAATCAAGTCAAAAAGCTGATTCCATCCATCTTCCCCTTTACAATCCAATAACCGCTCCTGTTAAACATGAAGGCAACACATTAGCATCTCATTTCCCACAAGTCTTTTCAGCAACTACAGTACCAGACAGTTTTCTTTCCTCCACTACACAGACTACATTACTCAAATGAGCTACACCACTCTTAATAGCTGTCAGGTATTACATAAAGCCATAGATGCCTCTGCTTTAAAAAAAACTAGACATCGTAAGACTTCAAGATGGTTGCTGCCAAGTTACACAGAATTAATATACCTGTGCAAAAGTGAGATTGCATTAGTGAAAGCACTTAGTATTTGGGTGTTACATTTCTCACATTCTGCAGAGTTGATCATAATACACATTTTAAAAACCAAAAATAGCAGCAAAGAGCAAGAAAGCCTGAGGTCACAGGCCTGCCACCTTCCTGTTAGTCACACAACAAGAAAGATCGAGTAATGTCTATCTTAATTTCTCAAATATGATAACTAACATGCTTTCTCAGCATTTCTGAAGAGGATTCACTTCGAAACATTAAAAAAGGGAAGAAAGCCGGTAGCTGCAGCTTTCTTGAAAGCTAGTCAAAAGTATCAGATGGCAAGGAAAGTAATGTCTAGATGATTTAATAGTGAAGATCCTAAAACATTTTAGACAGGAAGAGTTTTATGTGAGGTAACATGCAAAAAGCACTCCAGTCAGATGCTGGAAGTTTCTTTAAGCCACACAACAGAGGTAATTTGGAATTTACCTTCAACCTGTAAACAGCAGGACTCCCAGGGAAGAGTTTCGCAGCTCTCTCAACCCAGTATTTTGCTCTTCCATCAGTAATGTTGTTATTGCATAGTAACTCTGCTATCTTTAACACAAGATCTTTCTGTGTTGGGTTCAAATCCACAGAACGCTAGTTTTCCCCATGAACATGCAGGAGGAAAAGAAGAAAAGAAAACAGTAACTTGATTTTATGATCCATACAGAACAGGCAAGAGTTATCCCCCCACAAACATACCCAGCTATTCAAACTAGTTAGGAATAAAGCAGGTCATTAGGGGTCAGTGTAGTACTTACCTTATAACACCCAAAAGCTTTTTCTACGTTATCCTCAGCTTCGTAAATCTGTCCAAGGAATCTGTGTGCTTTGGGATCTCTCTCTTGTACATTGAGGTATGTAGATATATACCTATGGAGGGGATAAAAAAGTCAGTTACATGACAAGTATTTTTCAACAATGCTCCCTCTGCTCCAAGCTATAATGATAACTTCATCTCTCATACAGGAAGCATAGACATACTTTGTTCTAGATACCTCATCTGGACCTTAAAGCAAGAAGCAACATTGTTTTACATGTCCAGATGCCACTTACTTGCCACCAAATATTTCTTAAAAAAGCAGTAGTTCGCAGAAATGGCAAGAACTACATAATACAACAAGGAAAAAAAAAGCCATTTCAGCCATGTAATTTTTTCAACACCCCATAATTCATCTTCTTTTAAGTTGTTTTATAAACATTTAAATGGCACTCAATACTCACATTTATTGCTACCTTAAAACAGCATGATATTGATCTTGGTTTCTCTGGTCTACTATATATTCATTTAACTTTTCTCTTACACTTTGGAGAAGAAAAAAACAAACATACATCAATGCATGTTACCTTTTAGCAAGTTCATATTCTTTTATTTCAAAATACAGCTTAGCAAAGAGGAATCCTTTCATCGATTTCTAAAGGAGAAAAAAACATGACAGATATACTTTAGATGTACGATACTCTTAAAATAATTCAATAGGGTGACCCCTCTTTTCAGAAATACTTTTAAATGACTGAATTTGACAACTAGTTACCAGCTCAATTCCAATCCTCATATTTAAGGGTTTATTTCTGAAAGATGCAGGATTAAAAATGAAAAGAGTAAGAGTTTTTTGCTATAACTGGCAAAGGCTACTAGGCGAAATAGAGATTACAAGTGAAGCAAGCAACAAGCCCTTGTACATCTGGCATTTCATAAACATTTCTGATTAAAGAGAGTGGAAGAATGGGGTCAGCTACATATAATCTCTTTTGTTGCAACGTAGCAAAGAAAAAAAGTTTCCTAGAAACATCTGACATTTAGCCCTGCTGCAGCACACTGTCATCAGAAACTATTTTAAATATACTTAAGGAAAAAGCAATTTCTACCTAAGTTATTCTCAGTCTGGGTAAAAAAAGTATCTATGTAACAGTTTATTTCTAATGTGGTCAGGCTAAGATAACTTAAACCTACACACTATTGGTGAAAGGTGAAACATCTCCAGGTAGAACAAGGAAGCAATAAAGGCAAAAGAAAAAGAAACACACAGAGAGCAAGCAGAGGGCGAGATGGCAGAAGCACAGACAGAAGGAAAAGAGTGAAAGGAATGAGATAAAGAACCAAGTCACAAGCAAAACTTCAAGGCAGCAGTAAGCCAGACAGAAATTCAAGCTCCCAGTATCACTTCAAAAGCAGATTTCGCTTGTGAACCAAAAAATACTGGAACTAGTTACATCTATGATTCCAAACAAGTGTGTACATTTTGAATATACCTGAATTAGTAGTCTCCTTCCCTCTCCCACTCCTGCTATTCATGCAAAATTTTAACAAGCGGTTTAGAAAGAAATTGGGCCTCCTAAGATATGTCAAGTCTGTATTTTTGAAGTATGTTATAAAAACAAAACACTGAAATATGTCAGAGCGGAGTCACACCTGGCATCTCCTTTTTAAACATGGATTAAAAGAAACCTCAAAATAAACACTTTGCAGCCTTATAAGCACACCCCCCCCTAAAATCAACACAAGAAAACCAGGAACTATTTCCACCACTGACTGTGCCATACAATTAGTTGTAAGCATTACTTAATTAAAAAAAAAAGCAACAAACAAAGCAAAACACCAGCTAGCCTTAAGCACAACAGAAGGAGATTTTTTTTTTTTTTAAAGTCTAATAGGAGTATCAAAACAATTAAAGAGTGTCTCTTGATTCTGGCAGGGATGTACTTGACACCCTCTGTTCTAAAGAGCACCCAGGTCAATTAAAGTCACAGGACAACTTTGTTGCTATTGGAAAAGGTACAAATAATGACAATGTACACAGGCCCCTGCATGAAGACCCTACTGCATAATGGTGAACATGGATACATTCACAATATAAAGCACACTGCTGAATATTCTACCTCGGCAAAAAAATCCATTTGGAGCAGCAAAACAGGATCTTTCAGGATTAAGTAGCTCCTATGAATGGTAACAGATTGCTCACTGTGACCCGTATACCATTTTCCAGATATAATGCAGAGTGGTAACCAATCATGCAGAGACCCTCATCTTTCTGCCCAGTTAATAAAATAAAGCGGGAAAATTATTTTCTCTCAGTTCTCCCTCCTTTAATACTGTTATTTCGCAACACAGTCATACAGACAAGAATACCAATCACACAGCACATAAAACAAAACTGGAAGTGTCTCGCGTGTTCCCTATTTTGGTTCCTTTTTTTCCCCCCCCTAAAAAAGCGAAACTCGGGAAACTTCAGAACTACACTCTCACAAAACTGACGAATTCTGTACTTCCACTTGGAGAGTTGGTGGGCTCTTTAAACCTACACTAGGGCTTACCAGGTGTAAAAAGCAGGTGCACAGCCCTGGTAAACCACTCCTCCTGCTTAAGTAAAGCACTTCCAGTAAACGAAACCTCACGCCCTTCCTCACAGCGGCTTCTCCTACCTCACTCGCCATAAAAAAACCCTGAGTAAATAGGGACTCAGACACACTCCCACTGACGCTATAACCCCCTTTTCCTCGTACCGTCAGGGGCCGGAGGAAGGGCCGAGCAGCCCCAGCCCCGGCCCGGCAGCGCCCGACACTGCGCAGGGGGTCCCAGCGCACACATAAAACACCCGTCCCCCCGTCCCACCCCCCGGCAGGGCAAGGAGCAGCCAGACTTCCCCCTCCGAAAGCGAGGAGGGGCTCGCCGCCGCCGCCCCACGCCAGCCGCCCCTCAGGCCTGGCACCACGGCACTACGCCACGGGCCGCACCGGGCCAGGACGGGCCGGGCGGCCGCCAACGGCCATAACGCTCCCCCCCCCTCACCGCCCCGGGACGGACCGGAGCGGGCAGGCCGGGGAAGGCCGCGGAATCCCGTTGGCAGCCCCCGCCGGCAGTGCTCACCTCTCTCGGGGAAGGCGCGGCGGCCTGCACGGAGGCGACGTACCGCTCCACCTCGGGCTTCGTGCGCCGCATCATGGCGCCGCGGCAGGGCGGATGGGGGGGCCGCGCCCGGCCTCCCTCCCTCCAGGCGGAACACCTTTGCCCGCCGGCTTTCGCCCGGCGCCTGCGGAGGGGGAGGAAAGAGGAAGGGAAAGGAAGAAGAAGAGGAGGGAGAGGGAGGAGGAGGAGGAGGAGGCGGCGGCGGCAGCGCGTTACGCAAGTTCCCGCGCAACCGTACAGGGCCGGCACCAACGGCCGCGGGGGTGGGCGGGGCCGCGCTCCGCGCGTGCGCCAGCCCTGCGCATGCGCCCCCCCCGGAGGCGGGAGCGCGCAGCCGCTGCTGAGGGGGGCGGAGGGGGGGGAGCAGTTGTCGCCGCGGCCTGATGGCGGCGGCGGAGCGGCGGAGGCCTCTCTCCACCCTCGGGGTGAGGGTGCCGGGCCGGTGAGGCGGTGGTAGATCCTCTCCTTGTCCTCCTGTCACCCTGCCGCCATGAGGCCGTTGGCCGGAGACAGCCCTAGGTGAGGGGGGCCGTGAGAGGGGCCGGGGTACAGTCACCCGGCCGGGGGGTTGCCCCGTCTCTCGTGTCCCCCTGAATTTTGAGGGGCAACTCATCTTTGCGTCGTTGTTACTCGACCAGCTTCACTTCGTTCGTGGGCCTTACGGGCCGCAGGAACCCTTCACGCGTCTGGAACTGAGTTTTAGTATTGCTTCAGCCGAAACTGTACCTTACGGCGAACCACGAGTACAAATTTAATCCTTAACCGTGAGCCTTATCGCTGAGATCTAGTGCTGTAGAAAATGAGTTGCCAAATATCCTAGCAGTTACGGTGAGAAGCTTGGGCACAGTGAATAGCGTAATTACAGGCTTTATTACCACCCTGAAGCGTAGCTGGGGACGTGGATCAGAAGATGATGAGAGCAGCATCCCTCAAGACAGGAGAAGTTTTCGAGTTGCAGCTGTCAAGGTTTGGTGGTGCTCATTCCCAGGTGGCAGCCTCAGATTCTGCCTGCTGGAATCACCCTTCTCCCAGGTTCGGGCCCACTTGGCCAAGCTGGACATTCATAAGTCCATGGGCCCCGATGGGTTGCACCCACGAGTGCTGAGGGAGCTGGCAGACGTTATTGCTGGACCACTCTCGATCATCTTTGAGAAGTCGTGGAGAACAGGAGAGGTGCCTGAGGACTGGAGGAAGGCCAACATCACTCCAGTCTTCAAAAAGGGCAAGAAGGAGGACCCTGGGAACTACAGACCAGTTAGTCTCACCTCTGTCCCTGGGAAGGTGATGGAGAGACTCATTCTAGATGTCATCTCCAAACAAGTTGAAGAATGGGGGGTTATTGGAAGTGGGCAACATGGGTTTACCAAGGGTAAATCATGTATGACCAATCTGATAGCCTTCTATGATGCCATAACCGGTTGGTTGGATGAGGGGAGGGCAGCAGATGTCATCTACCTTGACTTCAGCAAGGCTTTTGACACTGTCTCCCATAACATCCTCATTGGGAAACTGAGGCAGTATGGGCTGGATGAGGGGACAGTGAGGTGGATTGAGAACTGGCTGTGTGACAGGACCCAAAGGGTAATTATTAATGGAGCAGGTTCAAGTTGGAAGCCTGTAACCAGTGGAGTCCCCCAGGGGTCAATACTTGGACCCGTGCTGTTTAATATATTCATCAGTGACCTGGACGAGGGGACAGAGTGTATCCTCAGCAAGTTTGCTGATGATACCAAACTGGGAGGAGTGGCTGACACCCCGGAGGGCTGTGCTGCCATCCAGCGAGACTTGGACAGGCTGGAGGGCTGGGCAAAGAAGAACCTCATGAGGTTCAACAGGGAAAAGTGTAGGGTCCTGCACCTGGGGAAGAAGAATGTCAGGCACCAATACAGGTTAGGGGTGGACCCGCTAGAGGCAACTACTGAAGAGAAAGATCTAGGGGTCCTGGTGGACAGTAAAATGACAATGAGTAAACAGTGTGCTCTTGCGGCCAGGAAGGCCAATGGTATCTTGGGTTGTATAGGGAAGAGTGTAGCCAGCAGGTCAAGGGAAGTCATTCTCCCCCTCTACTCTGCACTGGTGAGGCCACAACTGGAGTACTGTGTCCAGTTCTGGGCTCCCCAGTTCAAGAGGGACAGGGAACTACTGGAAAGAGTCCAGCGTAGGGCTACAAAGATGATTCAAGGATTGGAGCATCTCCCTTATGAGGAGAGACTGAGAGAGCTGGGACTCTTTAGTCTGGAGAAGAGAAGGCTGAGGGGAGACCTTATCAACGCCTACAAGTATCTCAAGGGAGGGTTGAAGGAGGAGGGAGCCAGACTCTTTTCAGTGGTTCCCACCGAGAGGACGAGGGGCAACGGGCACAAGTTGGAACATAAGAGGTTCCACTCAAATATGAGGAGAAACTTCTTCACGGTGAGGGTGACAGAGCCCTGGAACAGGCTGCCCAGGGAGGTTGTGGAGTCCCCTTCTTTGGAGATTTTCAAAACCCGCCTGGATGCAGTCCTGAGTAACATGCTCTAGCTCTAGGCAATCCTGCTTCAGCAGGGGAGTTGGACTAGATGATCTCTATGGTCCCTTCCAACTCTAGAAATTCAGTGAAATTCAGTGAAATTCTCACCCCACATCTGCCAGTTCAGGTGCTTTGGTCAAAATGAGGCCACCAGGCTCTGTCTCTGGAGCAGTGTCCATTAAAAATTTGTCCCATTCTCCATCTGAAGCAACCCATTGACAGCCATATGATTCCTGCTACACCTAAAAAATACTGACGTTACCAAAGCTCTTACCGTCTTTGCCAGAAAAATAAAAGCACGTTACTCAACTTGTTCCTGTAAGGAGACCAGCAGCATCCAATGTAACAGCCAGACTGAAAGAATTAACCCTTTCTTATTATTTGCTCTATTAATGGTGATTTATTTAGACATTGGATTTAATTATGTAAGAAGAAAGAGGTTCTTTGTACTTTTTTGAACGGTGTGCCTACGACTAGGGTTACCAAATAATTTATCAGCACCGGCCAGGCTAAGCAACGAAAGTCTTGATGTGAGAGGAGAACGCTAAGACTTGGCTCAATGGAGGAAATTTTTGCTCTTCAGCTGATGGGGAGGCATGGGAAATTGCCTTTGTACAGACAAAGTCTGGTGCCTTCATCCTTGTCATGGTCTCTCGCCGATCCACCTACCCTTTGGAACAGACCACAGGGCTTGCCACTGCCACCAGCAGAAAGGCTTTAGGCTCAGCTTCTTCCCTCTACAGCTACATCCAATGGGATTTCTGAAATGCTCCTGACTGTTAGTTTAAACAGGGGCTTCAAAAGGAATCTCTTGTCCATGTGTGATTGATCCCCCACAGCAGAGAGGGGCAAAGCTTCTGAGGCATTCGTTCCCACATCCCAGGCTCACAGCCGCCTTTGAGAGACCTCGTAGGGCTCATGGGTAGAAAAACAATAAAAAAATTCTGCCTCTTTCAGGGAAGTGTGTCCAGCTATGCAAAATATTTGTAAAACTGACAGGCAGGAAATGAGCTTCAATGCCAGACCTGTAATTGTCCAGGCTGCCTAATGGCTAGCTTGCTCCATGGCTTTGGTTTGCTACTCTTTTAATTAATCCTCTTCATAACAATGTCCAGGGGTATTATTTCAATGCCAGTTCACTGCAAATAGAGCTCCCAAGAGAGCAGTGTGGATTTGGGGAACTCGCCGCTTGAGATAGGACTCCAATAATAAAAAAAAATCACCATGAGAGTGACTAAGCAATGGAACATACTGCCCACAAGGGTCTGTGAAATCTCCTTCTGTGGAGATACTCACAGCTTGGCTGAACAAGACCTACAGTACTGATCCAGGTCCAGAGAGGTGATTCTGCCACTTTGCTCTGGTGAGACCTCACCTGGAGTATTGTGTGCAGGTCTGGAGCCCTCAATATAAGAAGGATATGGACCTGATGGAGAGGGTCCAGAGGAGGGCCACAAGGATGCTCAGGGGGATGGAGCACCTCTGCTACGAGGACAGGCTGAGGGAGCTGGGGTTGTTCAGCCTGGAGAAGAGGAGGCTCCGGGGAGACCTAATAGCGGCCTTCCAGTACCTGAAGGGGGCCTACAGGAAGGCTGGGGAGAGCCCGTTTACAAAGGCCTGCAGTGACAGGACGAGGGGCAATGGCTTCAAGCTGGAGGGGAACAGATTTAGACTGGAGATTAGGAGAGGGTTCTTCACTGTAAGGGTAGTGGAGCACTGGAACAGGTTGCCCAGGGAGGTGGTTGAGGCCCCATCCCTGGAGATATTCAAGGAGAGGCTCGACGAGGCCCTGGGCAACCTGGTCTAGTTGGGGGTGTCCCTGCTGACTGCGGGGGGGTCGGACTAGATGACCTTTGGAGGTCCCTTCCAGCCTGGGCAATTCTATGATTCTATGATTCTATGATCCAACTGAAGTGAGACCTGCTTTGAGCAGATGGTTGGGCTAGCTGACCGCTAGCGGTCTCTTCCAACCAACATTTTTCCATGATGTCTCAGGCTTTGAACCCTCAAGTACCCTCAGATGCTCTCAGCACTACATCGCGAGGTCTGAGATACACACGTTCATGTTCATGAAACAGAATCCTTGGTGAACTGCAGGACAGCATTCACCACGGGGAACTTGGAAACGGGAAAAAAAGCATCCCATGTTAGGCCCACAGGGCTACCACAGAGTCGAGAGGGGACCGGTGGCTGCACAGCGCGGAGGAGACCACTGTGTTGTGGAAGCAAGCAATGTGGACATGAGCCAAGTCTTGTGTCAGGGACCCTTCCCGACTCTTTGGGCAGTAATCTGTGCATGCATAGACTGAAGGAAAGGATGGACAGTCAGTGAGAAACCTAGAACAAGAAGTGTTACAAGAAGGTACAATTCCAAGGGAGCATTCCTGACTATGGTCTGTTGAATCCATGCTGCTGTCCAAAATCCCAACAGTGCTAGCATGCTAGTTATGTAAACTTTTGGGGGGGACATTTTAAGCTTTTGTGGTCTTCAACACAGTCAGGACTGCATTCAGCTACTGAACTACTTAGGGCATTCAGTGACTACATAAGATAAAACGGTGAAAAAATACCCTACTTAGCACTAAACTGGAAGTTTAGGGTGAAAGTTTCGTTACAGTGAAATGAGGAGAGGAAAAACTAATAGTAAGGTGTATGTTTTAAACTCAGACAAGATATTTTCTTTAGGAGAACCTAGCAACTGTGCCAATTCAAAACAGACCCAGAAGAGTTAAGCTGTTCTTTATGAAACATGCTGTGGTTTCTTTCACGAACCTAAGAACTGTAGTGGGATATTTGGAAAGGCGTATGTCTCCTTTAAATCAGGACAATAAGGAAGTATTTACATACCCTCACAGGTAAAAGCATAAGGAAACAAGATAGCATAGTTGCTTTCCCACCCTTCGAAGAACTCATTTAAGAGAGGTGATAAAAGCTTTAATACCATTGCCTTTATTGATGACACTGGAAAGCAGATGTTTTAAAGCAACTAATCTTTCATAAACAGGAATGAAAATTTTACTTCCTATGAGGTAATTACATAAAATCCATTTAAGTCACTAATATAAAAAACAAATAAAAAAATGTTTGCGTACTTTGTAATGTAGTACCATCAAGAAGCCCTAAGTAGCTGTATTTTCTATAAGAAAGGGAAAAAACAGATTCGCATGATTGAAGTCAATAGCATAAAACAATTAAATGAATGTTATAAGGAATTCTGGTGATTCGTGATCTCAGTTCTTGAGGATGGCTACAGAAATAGATCCTAGCAGGATCAAACCTTGTATATTTACACTCATAAGTGTAAAAGGAATATTGCCAGTTAATTGAAATATGCATTTTCAGTGTTGGTCTGAAAATTAAGGAAGTCTAGAAGCTAAATTTTAAGCTCAGGTGTTCACATTTGAAATAAAATACTTTTCACATCCTGTATAATTAAGGCAAAGTTATGTTATCTTTTGAAAATACCTTGTATATAATTTCTGCATAAAAATATGAAATAAAAAATAAAACTATATATATTTAATGGAACACTGTTATGTATGGTCCAGCAGAATAAGGCACAAAAAGTAAATAGAATGCAAAAGCTTATATAAAAGTTAATGTGTTATTTTGAGTGGAATATAGCAAAATTCAAGTAGTTCTGAGTATGCTCATTTCTTGCAATAGGAATATACATTTTATATAGGTATTTCATGCTAAGCCTGATGTACAAAGCTTCATCATGTAAGCGTAATCTATCAGAAGTAGGCCATTTGCACAGTGACTGGATTTAGAAATTTGATACTTTCCAAACCATCTGAAACAAGGCTCCTTTAATGAGATGACTTGGCCTGAAATCCAAGCGTGAATTTTTCCATGAGGCAAAGTACGTTGGTTTCTTGCCCAAGTCACACGACTTGGGCAAGTTTTGTGTGCATGCTTAATTTGAAGGTTAATATTTTCATTAAGATATATATGACAGTACATGCCCATAAGGCTGGACACATTTGCACAGTTTGTTTTTACAGGTATTCATTCACAAGCAAATTTTCTGTCTCTATAATAATTTCAGCAGAGATTACTGTGCAGAATGGGCCCCTTGCATCAGCTCAACTGCATTATCAGGGTCAGAAAGCTTTCAGGTGAGCTAGGATTTAATTTAGTTTGGAAGTATGCTCTGTTTATCAACAAATAAGCGGATATGTACATGTATAGAGAGCAGAGAATCTTAAGATACTTCGATTTGATCCTCTTCTGGCATATTCATCGTTTGTTGTCTGACTGCAACCTCAAAGCAGTCCCCCTCCCCAAGTAATTATATAGAAGATTTTCAAAAGGGAAGCGGAGAGCAGATGAAGTCTTTACTTCCTTCCCAAAGTTTCAGCTAGTTTCTTCAGTCTTTTCTTCAGCTCTAGAGGAAACTTCTCGTAACACTTTTTGCAGACAGGCTTCATATCAAACTCGACAAATTTATTCCTAAAACGACAAAACGAAAAACAGATGAAGTTTTAGCAGGAGGGAAAGTGAAAAAAAAAATTTTAAAGTATCCTATTAAAAGTGCACAGTTAAAAATTAGAACTGCAATTTACACATATATGTGGAGTTACTTTCACAAGGTTATACACTGTAGGCAGTAATTACAATACCCTGTTGAGTGAGTTATGCAGTTTTTACCCAAATGTCCATTTTTAATAACTGTGTCATTTAAAAAGCCTTTCAAACCTAATTGTAGAGCTAAACAGACTAAACATAACATAACGGAATAACAAGTTAATATTTCAAGTTTGCAGTTTTGTGAAAAATATTTGAGGTTTGACTGCCATAAATTCATGCAAAAACTTAAAATAAAAGCATCCTTAGCACTGACCAAAGAAGAAAGGAGCAGAGGTGGTGATGAGAAGGAAAAAAAGTTTACAAACAGATTGGCTTTTTCTTTTTCTGCTTCTCTTTGTCCTTCGCTTCTCGTTCCCGTTTGGCAAGTCGGCGCTTAAATTCATCTGGCATTTTCTCATAACAGTGTTTGCAGACAGGCTTTAGATCAATTTCAACAAACTTATCCCTTTAGAGTTAAACACAGAGAAAATAAAGGACAGAAAAGGAGAAGAGTTAAGAAGACTAACTGAAGGAAGACCTGAACAGACAGCTGAAAGAGATGTAAATTAGTAAGTGGAGCAAGAGGAAGAAAAGATGCATATACTTTCTCAGTGCTCCTTGTATGTTTTTCATACCATAACAGTTGCAGAATAGCAACATCTACACTTTGAAGATAACCTCTGATAAGGTTTTGCAGCCATCACACTTGTTGATAAACTTACTTGAGTGTTAACTTAGTGTTGCAAGTTGAGCAAGCGAAACAGTTCACACACCATGCCTTATTCAGAGCAGACACAACTGGGATAGGAAAACAAACAAAAAAAATTGTTAGCATTACAGAAATTTATATATATAAAAAAAAAGGTATTATAAAAATTTTAAGCTCCTGCACTCTTGAGGCATGAAAAACAGTCATTTGATTCTTCCACCAAGAATTAAGGACTGTAACAACACCGTGGCACAGCTAGGAAGGCAGACCTGAGTGTAGCGTAGCAGGACTGTGAGGCATTGATAAAGCTGTCTCTGTGTTCACCAGCCAGACCAGTTTAGCCTATTTCTGCCTCCTGTTGCCTGCTTCCTCCTCATCTCACAGCACTCTGACCTCGGGCAGCTGTTTTATGAGGCTGGGTTTCCAACCTAATCAGGAATCCAGCAAGAAGGTGCTTATGTTTGCATTCGGTTTCATTTCCCAGCTCTGGGTCAGGCCTCAGTGATGCCAACAATAGCACTTGCCTGGCCAAAAAAATAACCTGCAGCCAACAGTCAGGACACAGGCAAATAAGCACTACTAAGGAGAAAAAAAATTACAGACTTGTGGGATAAATTACTTAATCAGGACAAATTTGGATATATTTTTATTCTTTGCTTTGGGGAGAAAGTAACTATTTTCTCTTTGTTCTGTATCTCAATCCCTTTTCTGTTGTTCCTGTCTTTCAATGCACCTTTCCACTTTTCCCTGCCAAAATCTGCTTTTCTTCTTCATCTAAGTTAGAAGACACAGGACAACGGTTTTCTCAAAAAAACACAGCATTTTGTCAACAACAAACAGAACCAGAGCATTGTTACGCCGAGGCGGTTTTTTTCCTGCACCATGGGGCAAGCACATCCACAGAAGCATAGTTGTTCCACTGCTTGCCAAAATAATACTAGTCAGGTGAAAGTCTTCGCTCGCAAGGAACCTCTTAATAATCATAAGCACCTTCTTGAAAAACTGCTGCCACAGATGGTCGTTTCACCAGAGAGAGAACAATACCCGATACTCATCATTTGTGACAGCAGTGGCAAATTTGTGTGCAGAAATGAAAGCAGAAATGTGAAATAATTGAAGACGTACGTTGAAAATAAAAAAAAATTACTGCATTACACCACATTCTCTTCCGTTCAGAGACCAAAACGCACAACATGCACGCCAGATTATGTGGTGTAACATTAGAAACATACAGAAATGTAGTTATCAGACGTGGCTGAATTTATTCATTCACCTCACAATCCAGTTCTGCTCATTCTAGTAGGATTTTAATGAAAAGGAGGACACTGTTTCCTCCAAGGCATTCTGGATTGTCGTTCTGCAGGTATAGTCCAGTCCAGAAAATGTGGGGAAAGCACATCTCTGGAATGTACGTCCCACCCTATATTTACATGACTGTGAGCTACTTTATGTCTCTTTTTACATGCTAGAGGTTTCCTCCCACTTTGCTAATGGCTTTGGCTTACGTGAGGCTAACACGTAATATTACAGTATTTACTCCAGGCAGGGGTAAATAGGCACATAACAATGTTGGATTATTTCAGGTAGAATAATCCTCTTTTTTGGCATTTTAGCATAGATGGTTGTCCAAAAAAACCCCTTCAGAACACTTGCCCCCCCCCCCCAAAAA
>NW_015091062.1:175824-251221 GCF_001431845.1 Calidris pugnax
CTTCAGAACCCTTCCCCCCCCCCCCAAAATAAAATCCCGAACTTAAAAAACACTTCCATCCAGTTCTGCCTTTATAAGACACATCTTTCCAAACACAGTCTTTCCTGGTTTTGTGACATTATCATCAACCTTGATGACAGGTGCCTGTGATAGACAGGTAGGTATCTTTAGGAACCAAACTGAAATAATGGAAACTAGGCACTTAAAAAAAATTCCTTAGAGTGCCCATCCACATCTTTCAACATCTAAACACTTTTACAAATTTGATTCACGATCTCTAAATTTGTTGAGGAGATGCCTGTGTGGTCATCCTTGCTTGCCTGTGTTCTTTTTTGAAGCCACCTCAGGCATCCCTGGCCTTTGCATGTTACTAAAGGGTTTCCAGTTGACCACAGTTCTCTTCAGTCGCTGGGTGGTCTTCCACACCATCATGAAACATCACCTGGTCTCTGACTAATCAGCTCTAACCTAATTTCTCATCAAGAGAACGGCCAGTTTTGTTTTAATGAGAACAATCAAGGATTCAACAGGGAGCTGCTTTCCCCTTAGCTCCACTTTTAAAGAGAACTGCCATCAGAAAGGAACGTGAAGGGAACAGTTAGAAAAGTGCTTACCATCTCCTTCAATCACACGGTTGCAATGGAAACAAACATCACCAAATAGCTGAAAACGAAAGAGAAGTAATGAATTTTTAATGTAATGATTTTATCAAGAGAAGCTTCTCTAACAAAATAACTATATTTCAGCTGAGAAATGCAATAGCTTTCCTATTTATTTCAGTAAAATAAGGAGAATGCTGGCAAGTCAGGTTTGGTTTTGCAAGTACATTTTGCATCATCTCATCACAAAAAGTCTTTACAATATTAAAAGTGAAAACATTTGCTTACATCTGTTTGATCCTCTGTAAATATAATCTTAATTTATTTTAACATTTCTTTAATCCTGAACATTTGAAATACAGCAGTCGGTGTCACATGCTCATCATTACTAATCAGCCAATTTAACATTTGGACTGAACATGCAGGACTAGAACAACATATTGCTGTTTCTAAAAAAAAAATCTAAATAAATGTTATTTTTATTAAAAAAAAGAAGGAAATTTAGGCCAAAAATTATTCATTCTATTTCCAGGTTTAACATTTGTCCAGAATGTAACAATTAAGAATTCCAAAAATTTAATGTATTTTTCCTAGCTGCAGTAGTTAACCTAGTAAAAGACATCCACTTCACATACAGCTCATGTCTGGTATATGTACTTGCTCCATGATGGCTGCAACACCACTACTACTAATGTCACAGCATTTACTGCCTACAAGTATGCCAACAACATTTCAATCACCTGCCCTTCATCACTGACGAATTCAGAATCCATCTATAATTAACAGATGCCTTACAACTCCCAGATGTAACCCCTAGTCTTGTATTTACACAAGCCAAGAGGTGGACATGACACAATGCAGATGGCTTCCACATAAAAAGGTCTATACGTGGCAGTGCTGGACTACACAATCAAAGGAGTCTGGCGAGGGATGGTACCATGGTATATAACTCCTATTTACAATCATAGAATTGTCTAGGTTGGAAGGGACCTTTCAGATCATCGAATCCAACCGTCAACCCAACACTGACAAAAACTATAACTAAACCATGTCCCTAAGCACCACTTCTACCCATCTTTTAAATACCACCAAGGACAGTGATTCCACCACCTTCGCGTGCAGCCTGTTTCAAGGCTTGACAACCCTTTTGGTGAAGAAATTTTTCCTATAATCGAATCTGAACCTCCCCTGGTGCATATTGAGGCCATTTCCTCTCGTCCTATCACCTGTGACTTGGGAGGAGAGACCGACCCCCACCTCTCTGCACCCTCCTCTCAGGTAGTTGTGGAGAGTAATAAGGTTTCCCCTCCGCCCCATTTTCTTTAGGCTGAACAACCCCAGCTCCCTGGGCTGCTCCCAATATATAAATGCAAGTGGTCACTAGGTGGTGTCCTCTGACAAAGGTAGTTTTTGCAGTCTTCAGTAACCTCATGAATGAGGTGGGTGATGCAGTGTATGTTAACACAGTCATCTCAGGGTAGCAGCTGTAGGGAAAACCACACAACTCACTAAGGCCTTGTCTTAAACCACAGCTACTGAGTGGCCAATCATCTTTAGCTTCTTGGGAAAGACTGGGTGTCATTAGCTGCTCTGACCTCACAGACATGTAAAAGCTCGTAACAGCTCTGCTTAAGTATGACTAAGCTTAAAAAACAACTCGATACCGATTGTCCTGGCTAGCCTTTGTGAAACACCTGCAGTTTTCTTTCTCAGTACCAGACCAATGTGTAGAGAAATCCATATCAATTAACTGCAAGAGAACATCTACCAATTGGCATTACATCCACAGGTGCCCAGAACAGAACAGAAGAATGCCCACAGTTTTCCATCTCTATCTAATAAAACCAGTTCACTAACTTACCAATTAACACCATTTTTAAAAATACGTGACCTTACCTGATTGTAGTGGGTTTCACAATATGCCAAGCCTTTTCTCTCATAATGACGATGACCCAGGAACGGCTTTTCACATTTTGCACAAACAAAATGCTACAAAGAAAATGACATACATTTTTTTTGTTTATTTAGAAGTAATGGTATTGTTTTTCTGGAAAGCAAACCAACCGAGCACAGTAATGAACGTGACTGAAGTTACCTGAGCTAGCTGTACCATCTTGAAAACAAGAATTAAAACTTTGTATGTTTTAGACCACAGAAATAAGGCTCCTTTTAATATACTCAACATTTCAATCCAAAAGTCACCCCCCAAAAAATCAAACAAAGGGATTCTCATATGTTATCAATGAAAAAAATTAAGATATTTTAAATAATGTGCACCAACTTTATGTTCTTGTGAAGAAAGCATTTGCTGGAGGAGATTTTCAGAACAACAAAAGGAATAGACTGTTCATCTTCCTAATTCAAAAGGAAGATGTGGAACTATATGTTGTACATTGCCTTGAAATATGAACCCTCACATAAAGTGCTTTAGAGCTAGTTACATGACAGGTGACTATGGAAGACATAAGGGTATTATAGTGCTCCATAACACTATGGTTGCTACAGAATTTACTGCTTTTCCACATGTACTGCTTTGCACTCTGAAATTTTCTCACAGCACTTCCTTTGATGGCTGGCTTTAGTTTCACATTCAAAGCTCTCTGTCAGGTAGGAAATAACTTCTGTTTCCCAGTGGAAGACCAGCCACAAGAAGGCTGAAGATGGGATTAGGAGAAGGCATTTACTAACCATTACTGCATACTTTGCTAATACTTTCATTGAAATTGATCAGCAAAATCCCAGATAATGTTTATGTTTGTAAAAGACAATACATATCATCTGATATTTACCTCCACGTGCCATTGTTTGCCCATAGCATTCACCACACGGCCTTCAATTGGTCTTCTACACGCCCCACAGATGGGGACCCCCATTTTGTCATGGCAGGGTAAGCAGTATAATTCTCCCTTCAACTCACGAGCGTCAGCAGTAAGCTCCTTCCTGTTCAAAAGTTAATGAATTGAGAGCATGAATAAAGGCACTGCACCATGTCAACTCTTCAGAGTTTCTGAAAAGAAAAAAAATATAATTTTTAGCATTTGTTTTAGAAATTGTATTTGTACTACAGTAATGCAGCAGCAGCAAATATGACATAGTTCAACATAGTTCTAGATTGATGAAGTCCACAATAAACTGAGAACAGGCTGCTAAGCGAGATGCATGAAGTCTCTGAAAACACCTACTGAGCTATTGACGCTCTGCATTCTGGATACATAGCACAAATACAGCTGTAGACATGTTTGGTTTGTATTCTGGTACTCGTCACCGGTTTATTTTAGATTTGCATAACTGTAACTGAAAGTAAAATGTAGTCTCTACATCTAGATACACCTTTCCTGTTGTATTAGACTTCAGAGAAAGAAAACTACGGACCCCCAGGAGCTAGTTACGTTTATTCATTGCCAATTGCAGAATCTCATATACTCTACTTTTTTAGTAATTTATATGGTTAGAATACCGAGAACAGCTAAACTTTAAACATGCCTGTAACTCACTAACGCTCTCAACAGCTTGCCACTGACACACCACGATGCTGTTATTCAAATCAATCTTTGCTATGGCACTGAAATGATAGCTTCCTTTGCACCAGAAATAAACAACTAATAATCTGTGCCATGTTCTACAATTCCCCCCGATCTCTGCATCAGTGCAGGATGTGGGAATGTACAGCTTCGTGTACTGCAGTTGCAGAAGCTGATAAAATGAGGTGGGAGGAAGCTTCTGAGAAAAAGACGGGTCTTAGAAGAAAAACACAAAGTCTGCATGCCACTCAACTAAAAAGAAACAACATAGGCAAGATGGTTACTCACGCAGCCAAAGAGGACTGCTTTTCTTCCTCTCGGAGCAGAATAACAAGCTCTCATTTCACTGCGACAGAAACTATTATCTGTGTCTGTTCTTCACATTTTGTATGGTACCACCTTATCCTCCAGAGTCCAGCCTTTCCTTACTTGCCTACAGGTCAGCTGTTGTTTGAACTACAGACCCAACTTCAGCATCCCAAAAGCAGTAACACACATCTGGCCGCAAGGCACCCAAACCCCACCCCTCTTGCCGCTTGTACAGGACAGGTTTGCACTTCAAGATGTAAATCAATGAAGCAAATAAACCCAGCATTTTCCTGTTTTCTTTTTGCAGAACTCAAGTTACCCGCAGTTTGCACAGTTGAAATGATCAGGGTGATAAGGATCATTTTTGAATATGAGAGGCTGCTCGTCAATAATGGCGTGACACTTCTGGCAAATGTACTTTCCCAGCCCTCTGGCTTTTTCCCTGTTGTGGCAAGGACGGCAGAGATGTCTGAAACAGCACAAAAAAGAGAGGTTAAGTACTGGTACCACATACTACAGTGCAAAATATAAACAAAAAAATCTACTAGAATCTCATTTCAATCAGCCCTTTTGGGAGGGAAAACAGTCTTTAAAACAATTTCCTTGTTAGGCAAACCAAGTTCAGGGGAGCGAGGGCTATCATTTGATTTTCTGTCACCACAGGGGTATAATTTCTTCAGCTCATTTGAATTTAAGATGTGTTGAAACACAGAAAACAAAGTCTATGATAGATTCTCATAGCTGAATGGTTTATTCTCAAGGTCTAAAAAATTTAGATTGGAAGCTGTATGACCACACAAGTTCTAATTCTGTAAATAACTGTGTATATTGTATTATATCCATGAAGCCAATGGCCACAGAAGCCACTTGTAAAACATTCTTGTGATCACAGCTGGTATAAATAGCCTATCCTGTGATGTGTCCCACTGAACATAAAGCTATTATTAAGAAATAAGGTGCTAAACTAGACAAAATTCGAAACCCAAGTTTGAAAAAGAAAGTAAAAACTGATCCTAAAAAATAAAAACAATGCTTCTGTATCTGAATGGTCTATGTCTTATTATGTATCACAATGGCCCAAAAATGTTACCAGGTAGAAAGCATATTTGTTAAGAAATCTTTTGTTGAAGGAGGTAAACTGTTAATATTTTAAGTGTATATTTTAAGATACCCATTCGTAGTTTTGTGATGCACTCAGACCTTTTCCCTACAGAAGATGCTTCAATTGCTCCACCTCAGCTGGAAAGCTTCAGGAAACAAAATCTCCCAGTGCTCCCTCTTAGTTCATTTTATACATGATCAGTAACGGAAGGAAGGGTGAAGATCTACCTGCCAGCATTCTTGACAAATCCAATATCAGCCAGTATTTGTTGGCAGATATCACAGCAGAAGCATTTTGGATGCCAGCTATTGTTCATAGCTTTAATAACACGACCAATAATGAACTCACCTGTAAGAAACACAACACCAGGATGTAAAAAAAGGTGTTAGACAAAGTTCAAAGCAATCCACAACTAAATTTCTACAATGTCATCATCCACTTCCTCCCCTCCAAACCTGGTAGGATACATTGCTTTCAGTATTGCAGTACTTGTTCAAAATTTTAGAATTTGGGTTTATTTGTTTGGTTTTTTTTGCCATGGGTGAGAAGAAAACATCCATGCTGATGGAGGATCTTCTGTTCTATATATGCAAGCCCTTCTACACACACACTCCACCTTCTCTCTGCAGTCACCCTTTTTCAGTCCCTTCTCTGTTACTTATCTGTTCTCAAGCTGTTAGGAAATGTATGGAAATATACTCTTTATGTAATACAGCTTTCTCCTGTCCTAATCATCTTTTTCCTTCTTTTATTTTAGAAAATGACAATTTTAACTTGTCATGTACATCGTAGTGGTTTCTACTCCACTAGGACCAAGCCTTTAAGGGTCTCTATACTCAAAGCACAACAGAACTGAGCTTGGGTGGCTGTGGACCTCCTGCGGAAAAGAAAAAAACATGGCAGTCAAAACACAAAGCCGCAGTGAAGCTGCAGAACAGTCAGTCTAACACACAAGGCTTCTCACCTACCACCAAGAGTCCTGTCCTGCAAAACGTTAAAAAAATAGTGTGAGAACTACTGTTATGCATGCAGGGTGTGACTGTACTGCACAGGCAGTTGGAGCCATGTCCACCACACACGTGATTTAATCCTTCTCTGTGTGGACGTTGTAGCCAAGGCCCCTGAGCCGTGTTGGGAGCTCAGCTTCCCAGTGCCGTGGGAGGCCGAGTCCTGGCTTTTCAGAAGGTACAACTCAAGAGGTAACCAATGTAGACGACAGCATCCAGCATGTGACTCTGCAGCACGCCCATGAAGTCGTAGCTTTTCAAGAACAAAACCCAATGGAGTCCAGAAATGTCAGGAATGCTCGAGGCCTCATCGCTGACAACAGCCCCGTCAATTTTGACTGTGCTTATTCAATCCAAGCAGCGGCAAAGTCCATCTCTGCACAGGACCTCAAGGAGATTTTAAGGGAGCTGGTGCTACGAGGAGCCAGGGCAGGAGCAGTGGGAACTCTGCTGGCTGAGCAGGAGGAATCCTGGAGATAGGCAGCATAGCTCCTTAGAAATCACCACTGACCCCTTCTTCCTCCTCCTGAGCTTGTTCATATCCACAGCTTTAAATGCAAAGGTCCATAACATCTGCTTCCCCCTCCCTTGGAGTTCAACCCCTCCCTCCACATGGGGAAAGCCTCACTGAGGTAAGTGAAAGCCATAGCACCTTGCCAAGGTGCCACATAAACACAAAAGCTTCCAGACCAGTTTAAGCAATGGTCAAGTAATGACTTTCCAGCCCTGCCTGAGCACGATGCGTCACACACAGTGGTAAAAAAACCCGTGCAAATGATTACGTGCAGCAGACACGCAAGCATTTACATCAAGAGTGGCAAATAAAATGTGGCACTCGGTGTTATGTAGTGTTGACATCAGACACTGAAGCCTTAAGGGTGTTTGTTTCAAAAATACAAAGGGAGACCAGCTGGCCCATCAGTTGATTATAACACTAGATGATAAAGACTGTCCCTGCTTCTTTGGAGTAGGACAGCATGGGTGGGTTACAATAGTCAAAGCAGATGACAAAGACTTGTTGTAGGGTTTCAGATGCAGGAGCACATGCATGTAGATTTATCTAACCAGGAGTCATGAATGGTCTGTTCATTGGATCAACAGCTAAACTACTCACTCAAATAATGCACACCTCTTTAAAAAAAAATTTAAAAAATCCCATTGTTTGATGAACTTTAGGGAAAGCAGCCCCCCAAATTCTCTGAAGTCCAGTTCATTCTGGAAGTTCAGATGCTCAGCTGCACAGGGCCACTATCTATTGTGTATCTATCAGAGAAGATACACAAAGGTTGCACATCTTCCCCAGTGACGTTCCCATTTGATATCAGTGTGAAGTGTGTCACCTCGATGTAAAACTTACCACATTGATGGCAGCAAGGGGCAAAAAGCATCTGAAAATCGTGTTCGCAGTACTTTCTCCCTTCAAACTGCAAACAGAAAAAAATCTGAGCATTAGAGGGATGAGGAGCGTGCCCTTAATGTAAATGCAGTAACTTACCTGTTTGTTTCCAGATGCAATTAGATGGTAAAACATGAGGGGCTGCACAAAAAAACAGACCACGTGCTAGGTGTTAAATGCATCTACCTTAATTCAGCTACTAGTTAGTGTGTAGCGTTAATAGCACACCAGTTCCTCTAATGCTGCTGAGAGTGTAAGGCATTTTTCATCACCCATTTACATCACAAGAGACATCTGAATTTTTACAGACTGCTGACACTCTGATGCAACTGAGCAACCTCTGGGCAGGAAATTAGCTTACAAAAACTGTTCCTGGAGGGAAGCGTTTTCCCTGAACCCATTTGATCTCTTCCCCACTCTACATTTCCTGTGGGAATGGCCCAGCATGTCAGAGGAAGCAAGTACAGGGGAGGAAGAACACCCAGGACAGAAATCTTTGCAATTTATGGAGCAATACAGCCAAAACATGAAGGGAAATAAGACTTTTCTTTCATGATGCCTGTTGCATAGAATCATAGAATCCTTTAGGTTGGAAAAGACCCTTAAGCTCACTGAGTCCAGATTTTAAGGATCAAAGTTCACTACATCGACCAAATGAAACAGGGAACCAATCTTAAGGGATTTGGATTTGAATCTGAATTTTCTCACAGCTTAGAGAAGTTCAGCTGCAGTTCAAGCTCACATAGAAAAAAAACCCAACATATGGCAACAAAAGAGTTTTACAGCACTGCATTAGCAACATAGCTGGAGAATATGTAAAAACATGCAGGCAAGTATGTCCTGAAAGGAAGGGAAATGTTTAGATACCTTCAGGCACATCTTTACTAGACACATACGCCAACTAGCATGTCAAAACCAGACAGACAATATTAGGTATGTTATGAAATGTTTGGATTTGAAGGTCTCAGTTTAAAACACTAGAAAATGGGGGACAGCAGGAAACCCCACTCCTTCCTTTTTACTGGGTCTAACACAAAACAAAGAAAAGAGCATAAAATAACTACCCACAAATAAAGTTTTGGTGCACGGACAGAAAATACAGCAAAGTCCTTCAAGATAGCCTGTTTTATACTATGAAATTCCAAGGATCAAATACAATGTAAGGATAGTAATCACTTGTGCAATATACAGAGCCAGTAGCAGGATAGGGATCTAATGAAACACTCTAGAAGTCACTGGATACTCGAGATCAGAAACTTTATTCCTGTGCCCAACCTGAATTGCATCTACTCGGAACAGAAAGGTATGTGCTCAATATAAACTCTTCCAGAAGTTTCTGCTAGCAATTTATCAAGTCTTTTTCCAGTGTAATACTCTAAAACAGACAACTTTTTCAATTGGAGACTTATTTATATATTTATTTATTAAATTGGGATACAGAGGGCTATTACTGTCTCAAAGAGTAATGGAAATTACTGGTTCATTGAGAATTGTGCTTGCTTCCTGCTGGATAAAATCCTTTTTAAACTGAAAAAAAAATCCAAAAGCTTCCTGTTTTGTGTAAACAGGTGGTCCAATGGGAGATAGTTAGGTTTGCTTGGATTTCAGAGCTGCCACATGTTGATCTGGGCAGACCAAACAGGTTTTCTTCCCCTCTTGTTTGCGTCAGGCAGGTTGGTTACCATTCAGTCTTGTTTATATTTTCAACCTTCTCAGCTCATTTGTGCTGCCTTTTGTGGATGACCCAGCAGTTCATCCGTCAGAGAAAGCCTTGGGCTTCTATACCAAATTCCACAGCACATATTTTAAAAGCAAGGTCATTTGACTGTTTTATGTTGGAGGTCCATAAGTTAAATAGCTCTGCACAGAACGCTTCACCACGACATAACCTCCAGCTGATCTCTTCGGGTTTTAGCTAACCTGGTGGAAAGACACGCTCAAAAACCCAGTCTTTAAAGACTCCTCCTCTAAGGCAGTTTCTGGTAAAGCCTGTTTAAAGAAAACACTCCAGGTGCAACTGGAATAGAAACAAATCTGACAAGCACATTGCAGCTGCACCTTCCTTTCACCTTTGTATAGGTTAGTACAAACAAAACTGAAAGGAACTCCATCTCATTCAGGAGACAAGAGTCACATGCCATTCCGTTTTATTTTATGATATAATAATCATAACAACAACAATAATAATAGCAATACAGATTCCCCAATTATAGCTCTTGTGAGTATTCCATAAGGATTTTGCTGTATTTCTTCTATTGTGGGATGCACCTTTCCAAGCCTTTCCATCTCCCTCACCCCAGCACAACGCAGACAGAGCAGGTTGGGCTTCCTCTGAAAGCACCCACCAAGAGGCTCTTAACCAACAGCTGGACCAGGAGTAGGAGTCACCTCTCCTAACCTCCCCTGTCTGAAGGTGAGGTGCCCACACTCCCCAGTGGGAGAGACAGGCAACCTCTAGCAGCAGGTAGCCGTTCCCGGACCCAAAAGTAACGTGGTTGGAGGAAATGCTCGCTGACTGATTACAGTGGGGCCAACCTGTCCCTTCGGGCATGCTGCTGCCAAAGCTCTCCAATTAAGCCAGCTGCTCTGCTCCTGTTAGTACAGGACTGTGCACCGTAACCTGTTGTAAGACTCTGCAACAGCAGCTCCGTGTGAATACACAGCTTCCAGGTGACGGAGTAAAAGCAGAGCAGAATTGCCATCTATCACTTCATGTCCGATGGCAAAGCAGAAACTCTGAAACTCTGCCAGCATGCGCTTGTGCTAATTTCTTTTTAGGCTGAGTGCATAAGAAAACATGCTAAACTGGTGATACTGGGCAAACCCCAGTTTGAACCCCAGCAGGTCCCATGCAACATGAGACACCCAGCTCTTGCTCACACCCTTATGCAACTGGAACACCAATGAACCCCAGCAGGTCCCATGCAACATTAGGCACCCAGCTCTTGCTCACACCCTTATGCAACAGGGCCAATACCAGCTGGTTACCAATCCATATTATCATTTCTAAAACAGGCTCATGAGGATACTAACAAAATTCCTGTGTGAACTCCCAGCTGCAGATGAGCACTAGCTACCAATCTGTATTATCATTTCTAACACAGGCTCATGAGGATACCAACAAAATTCCTGCTACACTGTGTGAACTCCCAGCTGCAGATGAGCACTGCTCCAGCGTGGCACCCCTTGTGCCTGCAAATGGCTCAGCTCTGATGGCAGATCGTGAGGACCTGTGCTGGTGGGGGTCCCTGCAAGCAGCCTGGAGACACATCCCATGGTGCAGAAGACTTGCACTGGCATTTCTTCCTGCGTAGCCTGACTAGTTCAGCCCCTACTCATGGAACAGAGCGTGAAAGCTTATCACGGCAGTGTTTGACAGCAAATGTGATAAGCAGCTTAATGACTTACCAGGGGACTCGGCAAGGCCTGTGATAGGGAGAGGAAGAATATTTGACTTCCCGATTGCTAAGGGCTGGAAATCATTTCCAAGAAACACTAGCTTAGCTAAACCAGACACAGAATAAACACAAAGTCATGCTGAGTGACCAACAATGCCTGTGTTTACCCACGTGGAACCTGCTCAGAAAAACATGTTACCTGGCCACACCTCCAAACACATCCATCTTCTCAAAGAGTGCATTAGGCCAGTCAGAGGAAGGTATCCTTTCTGCTGGTCTTCTCCAGTCACTATTTCTTGACAGTGATCTTGACTTGATCATCTCAAGTCCTCAGAGCACTGTCAGCCACCTTCTGAGGATCAGCCAACCTGAGTCCATCCTCTGCCTGCTTAGGGCTGTCTCTCCCTCTCCCCAAAACGCTGTCACCCAGTATGTTCCCCACACTGAGGCCAAGGTGCCGAATGAAAGAAGAGCAAGCTGTGGCCTTGTCAGCCCTTCTTGAGTAGCACCACCAGGAAACATGCTGGGGTTTCCACTGCAATCATTTCAATGACCACTTCAGCGCTAAGTGAGAGCCATTCTGGCAGCACGGGATGTGCATGGACACCCTAAAGGGCACAGAGACAGAGGATAATGCCCTGCCGCAGGTTTCCCAACTGAAACAGCCCCAAAGGCATGAGGGCTGGGACAGCACAGGTATCCACCAATATCCTCTGCAATCTCTAGAAGATGCCCAGGACAGGCCAGTATAGATGGGGAAGGAAGGCTGGGTAAGATTTATGAGCCATCACCTGGAGGCTGTCAGACAGGCTTAAACAGACCAAAAAGTACATCTCTTCAACGCCAGCAGACAGACTTGCAGGTGTGGAGAAGAAACTGAAAGACCTTGTGGTGGACACTAGAAAGGCTAGAAGCAGAAGGGTTAAATGAATTCGAGCCACACAAATCTTGACATATTCATTTAATCTTCATCACATTAATTTACTTCTGTAACAGCTGCGGGAAAAAGTCTATTCTTAACTGACACTTTCCACTTTCTATGTAACACTTCTCAAGAACAAAACGTCTACCCAGCCTGAAAGAAAACCTAGCAACGTTAACCAAAACCATGTTTAGTACATGAGGCTATTTTCATTCCCAGGGCAATCTATCGACACTCACTTCTGACTTAATGTCTTTAACAGGGAGCATCACTTTGCAGTAAGAGCATGCTCAAAGACCAATACAAATATGAACGTTAACAAGGTAGCAGTAGAAAACAAAATGCCTACATGCAATATATCTGAACACCACCAGGCCCCTGCCAAGGACATTCAGATATGGCCATCATGAGCAACAGAGACATTGTAATATTCCCGGATTAGGTGCAAACATAAGACTTTCTTTCCATTGTGGTCTTCCTCCATCCTCTAGGAGATACAGGCTGCCTAAAGCAGGATTTCTCAAGCTTTTATCTCAAACAAAGGACTATTCAACTTTCTGAAAGATGTCCCTGGACTGTCCCACTGTTTTTTGAGTCAGAAAAAGGCCAAATAAAGTACTCATTATGTAGATAAAATACATTTTATTAAGACAATTTTATTAACACAGTTACAAATATTATAGTTTTAAAACATTTGTATCACTTTATATTTGCCTCAGGTCTTAACGTGTCAGGACTCCTCAACATGCCTGCATCAGGCAGCAGCTCAGTATATACTAACAATTGTAATGTAATGTATAAGTATCTAGAGGGTGTTTTGTTTTGTTGTCTTTTTAATTATTACTGCCTTGCAGCTCACCTTTTGATGTCTTACGGAACACTAGTGGCTCATTTACCACAATTTGTGCAACACTATCCCTACAGCACTGAAAAGCCTTTTGATCCTCAGACAAGGTGAGAGACAGCAAACCCCAGGAATCCCCTTTGCCAATCTCTTTTCCAATCCACACTCCTTGCTCAGCCTCTGCTCGTCAACATGGTTCTGTTAAATGAGAAATACTACTGTGGAAGACAAACTGTTGTGCTCTTGCCACAAGGATGGCAAACCGTATACGAGAGCACAGCATTGTGCTTTTAACACACTGTTTACCTTCCTTTTCAGATCACCAGCATGGTGAGCAGGACTAGGGAAGTGATTGTTCCCCTGTACTTGGCACTGGTGAGGCCCCACCTCGAGTACTGTGTCCAGTTTTGGGCCCCTCACTACAAGAAAGACATTGAGGTGCTGGAGTGGGTCCAGAGAAGGGCAACGAAGCTGGTGAGCGGTCTGGAGAACGATTCTTATGTGGAGGAGCTGAGGGAGCTGGGGTGTTTAGTCTGGAGAAAAGGAGGGAAGACCTTAACACTCCCTCCAACTACCTGAAAGGAAGTTGTAGAGAGGTGGGGGTTGGTCTCTTCTCCCAAGTAACAATCAATAGGACAAGAGAAAATGGCCTCAAGTTATGCCAGGGGAGGTTTAGATTGGATGTAAGAAAAACTTTTACACTGAAAGGATTATTAAACATTGGAATGGGCTGCCCAGGGAAGTGGTTGAGGCACAATCACCGGCGGTATTTTAAAGACAGGTAGACATTGTGCTTGGAGATACGGTTTAGTGATGGCTTTTGTTAGTGTTAGGCTGATGGTTGGACTTGATCTGAAAGGCAATCAAGGCAATTCTCTGATTCTATAAATCCTATAACTGCTACTGTAAATACACTGGAATACAAGCTACTTGAGCGGAACCTTATCTCCCAGACAATAATTCCCTGACTCACATCATCTACCCTTCCTTATAACAGTTACTTCATATTTTATAAGCTAGTATAAAGCTTTCACTAAAGTCACTTTGTGCCTGAGATAGCTGAGGGGTTTGGGGTGTCCACACACCCCAGTCTCAGCATGCTGACTTAACAGGTCATCTCTGTAAGCAAGTTTTCACGTGCCGTGCTGGCCTCACTCAACTCTGCAATATCTCCTATGGGCTGCAGGATGCTGGGGTTTCCTTCTATATGACTGCTCTCCCCTAAGAAGTATGCTTTTTCTGTATTTCTGGTATCATATAGAGATTTGTCTTCACAGATTTCAGAGGGAAAAGTCTGCACTGAGAGAGTAATCTCCAGCAGTTCTTTTCTCCGCTCTGATTAACATGAGACTACACATTTAAATAAGGTTACACACACTGATCTCCTCCAAACTGGCAGAGGAACATTTCTGCATTTTTCTCCCTCTACTTGGTATATTTCGGAGACCTCTTCTTACCACAGAACTTTCTAAGCTACTTATCTGACTGTAGTTCTTTCTTCTATGAGGAGGAGGGCACAAGGCAAAGGCTGGGGATGGGCAGGGGGTGAGATGGGGGCTTACCTCGTAGAAAAGCCCTTCGGGGAACTGCTGAAAGCACTGGGCACAGACGAAGCACTGCTCGTGGTACAGCTCACCATTGCTGTTGACAATTTTCTCAGCGGGGGCAAAGCCACCTCTGCAGCGTTCACAGATGGCATTTGCGAGCGCGTTTGCCATGTTACTGTAGTAAAAAAAAAAAAAAAAAAGAAACAGAAAGAAAATTAGTTCAAATAGGCAACACCACTGGTTGTGTGTCTCTTCCTTCTTCCCGAAAGCCAACTGCATCAGCCTAATGTTGGGCACCTCAACACAAGTTTTTGAATGGACTTAATGACTTGTGGCATCCCCTCAGAAATAAAACTGCCATTTCCCTCTGCTTCCAAACACTTTACAAACAAAATCCCCACAATGCACTCTAATAAACTATTAATTCAAAAAAACCAAACAGCAACATCATTACTGCAGATAAATTTATGGGCTTTTTTTTGATAAGAAAAGGCAGGCAATTCAAAGAAGTACTATCACAATGACAAAAAAATACACTAGAATTACAGAAAACAGGTAAATTTCAGGTAAACAGGTAATTTCAAAATAATTCCTAATTCTAAAATACATACAACAGCATTGGTTCAAAAGCTCTAACTAAGCAATGGGGAAGAGTGTACGGTATCTAACCTGGCAGACAGTACTGAAAACCAGAGCAGGCAAACAATTATTCCTTATATATGCTTCACATAGCTTGAAGTAATTTTACAAAACTAGTTAGAAGTCATGGGATTTTTGGTTGGTTTGTTAGGGTTCATCTCAGGGAGGTCAGCTCACGGCGTGCCAGTGTCGGTCCAGGGCCAGGGGGAGGGTGGGAATGCTCTGGCTACCCCACTCAACCCACCAGCAGGCCATGACAAGCTGGCAACCCCATGCCAAGAATGCAAAAATTACTCAAATTGCAACCTTGGTTGCTTCTCAAAGGCTCATAACCATAAAATGACAGTGCAGTAGCTGCAAAATGTCAGAGGAATTAGCTACTTCACTAGGATCGTGTCTACATCTGCAACAGACAGTACAGCTGCGTTTCAGTTAATGAAACACTCCTGGGACAGAAAAGGGCTCACTTGATTTTTCCTTTGCAAGCATTTTTCCCCTCACATGTAAACTCTCAAAGCTATGCCTTTCAGGATCACCTTTCTGCCCTGCTGCAGACAGCAAATACGAGGCAATGGTTTAGTTGTATTACAATCTGATCACAGCTGACAAAACCACCGACTCAAACTTCTCTCTGGAAGCTTATTAAACAACTGACATTATTTTAAGCACATGCACACATTTCGATACAGAAAAGACCTATCATGCTGTGCCCTCAGTCCTCTGCAAGATGCCAAGCCCTTCCCACCAAGGGGTAAGGTCTCTTGGCTCCCACCAGGTTCAATAGGGGCTGAATTCCTTCCTCGCACAGCATCCGAGGGAGCAAGCAAACACCTCGCACGTGGTTCAAAAAGGAATGTGCTTTATCTATTTCTTACACTGTCTCACAGAAGACCCCTACGCAAGGTCACATCTGACCAGCTATTATTAGCTGGCTTTATTTTTTTTTATTTTTCTTCTCTCTCTCTCGAGATATTTGCAGAAGAGGAAAACAGTAACTGCTGCCCAAATATTCATGACAAGTGGGCAAGTTTCACTATGGAGATCAGACAGAGAATGGTCTATCTCATACTATCCCAACAGACAAGCCTACAGACAAACTGCAGTGATCATACATATAAACAGTGGTTAAATATAAAGCTCACCAATGGCCTTCATGGATTGTGTATGCTTTCTGTAGGGGGGGGAACAACCCTCAGACACTTCACCCATCCTCCTTATCAATCTAAGTGAAGAATAACCACAACGGAAACCGGGATCTTTCATCACCACCTCAACAGTTCTCAAGTACGAAGGATGTTAAACACTAAAAAAATGTTTAATGCTAAGTGCTGTCAGACACAGAGTATAATCCAAGAAACATGAAACAAAGTGCAAAAACAAACGAAAGCACAAGGCTTTCCTCCTTAGTAAGCAAACGTACTTCACTTAGATCTGAAACACATCCTATATGAAAAAATAGCAATGCACATAGTACTTCTACATTAGTGAAGCAGTTTATCCGTTTGGCCAAAATAACAGGCAAACAACCTAAAGTCAGAGGAACTACTTGACAAATTCCAACCGCGTTTCAACTGCTGATAAAAATTTCTGATGCAATGAATGATGAAGTTTAAAGCAATAGCTTGGATTTTAGCTGACGATTACAACTGGCAAAGTATCAAGCAGAACAGTGGCAAAGGTTGCATTAGAGAATGGCTTGTACAGCCTGCCCGGAGCTCAGATAATAAAATAAATAGGTACAGTATGCCAATAATGTCACCGTAGTTACACCCCGAAGCTGAACAGAACAAACTTACAATTTTGCATAAAAGTCACAAAACTCTTTGTAGAGTTTTACGTCACTTTGCCTACGTTGCAATTTTGACACTGGTTTCTCGTCTTCATTTCCTGTGGAGTTGTGGGCATCAGGAGCGACCTTGTGTGCAACCTCTTCATCCTCCGGGATGCGGTACGGGTGAGCTCTGCGCTGGAAATCCATCTCTCTCTCTCTAAATTGCTTTCACGGGTGGATATATCCTACGCTTATACCGCAACGAAGCTGTAGGCATAAGCCTGCAAAAAAATATGCTGGACTTCCCCTCGTTCCCAGCAGAAGTGATTTACTTTCACAGCTCCGTGTCATGTAGCCGGAGCTACTCAGCGCCCTGCTGCAGCTTCAAGTTAAAAGTTCAGCGGCGGGGCGGTGAGCCCGTCACGCTGTGATTTACTGGGGCTGGCTGCGAGCGGCGGAGGAGCACATTCCCCTGCCAGGCCCTCATGCAAACTGGGATGCTGGAAAGGGGCTCTGCTGCTGGAAGCCGCCCCAGGAGAGCAGAGCGATGTGTGAGTTACCTCTCTGAGCAAATATGTTCACCACCCAAACTTGTCCGCAGCCACCTTCTGCTGAGGGGGGGGAGAGGGGGGTGGAGGAGGATTCCGATAATATTTTATCGTGGGTAAATGAGCAAGTGGAAAGGACGAAGAGAAGACTTCTGTCATTAGGTAAATATTGCTTTGATGCTACGGTATATTAATCACATTGTAAAAATGGCCTTTAATGTTCCACTTGTGTCTTATAAGTCACAGGTGCTGAATTTATCTATAGGCATCTTCTTGTCAGCACATCTGAGAGGGGGTAGGTACAGAAGGATAGCTGGTTTCTGTTGTGCTTCACAGGCCATTAACTGAACTGCCAGTTACACTATAATGGGCAATATACGAAGGAGGAAAAACGAAGCTTGATTTCCAGTGATGTGCTGAGTTTAAAACAATTATCTAATGTAAGAACACTTACTGAGGTAATTTACTGGGGATATTAGGGAGCTGAGAGAGCAAGGCCAGGAAGAAAGCATAAAATTAATCATTCCTTCACCACAGAATGCCTCCCTAATGCTGCAATTATTTCATGGTTATATTCTATTTAAAAAGCCTGGTGTGCACCGCTTAGTGGGGAAGGCAGGGTCGATTAGCTGCAGATGTGCAGCTAACACTTACACTCCTGCAAGTGTGTGAGCAAGCCCTCCCTGCCGGGAGCCCAGAGCCTGCAGCAGACGTGGGCTACACAGCTTCCAGTGACCTGTGACTACAGACGAAGCAGGGTTTTGGGAAGCTGTCCCCAGTAACTACCTCTTGTGTTGAAGTCGCTCAGCCTTGCTAGCAATCGACTGAACTGCAAAACCACATGAACTTTGCGCTGGTGACACACGGCGTCTCGGTATCTGAAGAATCTGCTAGTCTGTGAGGGAGCATGAGAAGGCAGAGGAGGACAGGAAGAGGATGACTAGAGGGAACGAGTAGAGAAATTAGGACTAAAAAAAGACAAAGGATATGACAGAAAGTCCAGTGGAGGCTACTACTTCTTAATATGCCTTCGCCCTCCTAGGACCTACTGCAGAGGGTCTGGTTTGTGCCAGTTCTGGCCAAATCCTGGAATCATTCAGGTTGGAGTCTCTCATCACGAGTTGGGATGGCTCGCTCGGTAGGCGTACAGCAGCACACACGCCACTCTCCCTGCAGGCCTGGGCTCGCACGTCTTCCCGCAGCCCGGCCAACTACACGTCTGCTGCTGCACAGCAAAACCAAACCGGCCAAATTTCTGGGATGGGTTCGGTCAGGTTTCCTTTACCTCCCTCTCGGCAGGAAGCAACCTCTGGGCAAGCTGTTCTCCTGCACGACAGGACATCATGGTAGGTAGGACCCGGGCAGCATGACCCTGTTAATTTACCCAGCCGTAGGTGTGATTATCCATCTTGCACCAGAGCTACCGAGAGTCACAAGCTGCAACAGGTTAAGGAGACTGCACCCTCACCACTGACACAACTTGGCTGGAGCTCAAGGCCTATTTTTATCTGTCACGGAGCAAATTCCAGATCAAGCAATGCTCATGTTGTAGCCTTAGGTCATGATGATCCTGCCAGAGCACCGTTGCAGGAAACAGCGCTGGAAGAAAAGGTTTCTGTATCTGCTGGATCACCAGTGATGAAACCGAGAGCTGTTTGCTAACGGAGATTCAGGCATGGTGATTGCTGGCTCCTCCTTCTCCATCCTGCTTCCCAAGATCTCCTGCACAGGTCAATGCTGGGCTTCTGCAGGTACGAAACACTCCGGGGAGACTGACTGCAACAGACTAACCGTGCTGTAGTGACCCCAGGATCACTACAGGTGCACCAAGCCACTAAGATAAGAAACAGCAAGCCAGCCTGCCTCTTCCCTTTATCACTGGTGTCTCCTCAGTTATTTTCTTGTATTTTGTCCCAGATCACAGGCAATTCTCTTGGGAGGCTACTGCTGTGAATGAGAGTGCCTTTAAGTGCTTCTGTCTCCCAGTGGACTACTTCAGTCCTTGCCATAACCTGAAATGCAGAGGCTACCAAGGTAGCTGGAAACCATCTCTGCTGCCTTGTGTCTTCTGTGGCCAACAGGAAAATACCAACCCGTGTGCTTGGTTTTTTGGCTCGCTGCTGTGCAGCCTTTTGCATGGCTGTAGCAAAGCACGTAGTAGAGCAAGTCAGTGCAATAAGATGTCCATCCAAAAGGCCTGCTTTTGGATGCCTGCTTTTTGGATTTTCCTAACTTTTTTGAAGAAGCAGTCCTACAAGGTAATAGGACTCTACATGCGCAATAAGTAGAAACTGCCTGGTTTTATTGCCTCTTGCTGCTGGTGGCATTACTCCCAATTTGTTTTCCATTAAGCAAGAAAAGAGCTTGTCAGGAGTTTAAAAAGGGCCTTTCTGGTACTGAAGCAAAACATAGTTTCTACTGAGAAGGTTTGCTAATCCACAAACCCAGAGCAGCTGGCTGTCTTTCTCTTTTCTGTCATTTTGCTGGAGGCGTGCCGCCAAGATCTGAAATATGCTGTTAAAAATACATGGCATTTTCATTAGGGAATTCTAGGTTACTCTGAGGCGAAGCCATCCACAGGGAGTGAAAAGCATGTAGGGAGCTGTTGATTTGCAGCAGCAGCTTCCCAAGGGCATTCCTTGGGATTTGGGGACAAAACCTACCCGCCTGCTGTTAAGGAAGCAGTGATAAGGAGACGAGAAAAGGGAGAAGCTGAGTATTTAACTGGAAAAGGTATGTAGCGAGGAAGAAGACAGATAGGCTCCTCCTGGCACACTGAGGGTCTTATCAGAAGCCAAAGCTGATGGTGGGGAAGGTGCTAATGAGAAGGGCAAAAAGAAAGGAGGGGAAGCGTCCTGGGGCAGCTATGGAAAACGACAGCAAAAATAGCTGCCATTGCTTTATCATCCCTGATGGGCAACTGCCTCCCTCCTCACACGCTGCTTTCTCTGGAGAGCTTTCAAAGCCGGCTGCCCACGCCGGTGGCTGCCAGAGGCAGACGGGGACTCTTACAGAGAAGGCTCGGTGGCCGGCCAGCCCCGCTGAGCTTTTTTGCTCCATGCCACAAATAGACGTGCCGAGCAGTCACGGCTCCAAACAAGGTGCTTGGCAAAAGCAGCTGCTGCTTGGCAACCTACTCATGCCACCGTGAAATATCACTGCGTCACCGGCGCTGCCCGGGAGGCCACGTGCCCCGTCGGGTTACGCAGGGAGGGGAGGAGAAGAGGGGGAAAAAGTAATCATAGTGCATCCCTCCCTTTCCCGCATAGGTAAGGGTGATTTAACTTTAATTGCATTTAACACAGATGCTATGCAAGGCTGGTCACATGCAAAATACAGAACAACCAGAACAGAAGCTTTGCTGCAAAATATGAGTGAACTTGCAGTGCCCTGCACTGATTTCTGCACCAACCTTTTAAAGCGCCAACTGACCTTTTGCATCTTTTTTATTGAAGTTAAAAACACTCTTGGGTTCTGGTTGCTGCAGTTGTTTCTCTCTTAAGCAACAAAATACTTTGCGTATTAAGGTGGTCTCCTAAAGCAATTTGAAAGAAGGTATAAATCTTTTCCATAACAAAGACGCACATTAAGGCAGGATTTTCACATATGCCCAGCACTGCTTTAACTTCTGTTTCTGTTAAAAAAGATGAAAAACCATCTTGAAACCACTGCAATAAAGACCAGGTGAATTCTGAGTGCTCCTAAAAGTTTCATCCTTTAATCTTCGCCACAAAAAGCATGATTAAGCTTATGTGGTGGGAGTTTAAACAGGGCAAACAAAAAGGCAACTCCAGCTGTTTCATATACTTCAGTATATATTCATTCTAGTATAAACATGTCCAAAAAATGCTTTGGTCTCCACAAACAGAGAAGGTTCACATTCCATCTCTCCATAAGGAAATGAATATAACTGGAATAAACAGGTAAGCAGCACCTTCCCAAACAACTTTTTATCAGCAATACAAGCACAGTGAAAAATCAGCCTCTGACAGAACTCATAGAAAGGGAGAGCAATATTTAACTACAGCACTTTTCTATTTTAAGTAATATTTTAAAAAAAACTATTGTATTTTCTTCCTGCCAGTTACAAACATTACCAAATGAAGCCACGCTTTGTGTAAAACAAGAAATTACTTCTTCTGTGTACAGATATTCGACCCTCTCTACAACAGCCATCTCTTCCTCCCCCACTACAACTTTGTGAATCCTATACAGACAGGAAAAACAAAACAACAAAAAGACATGGTATCACATATGAGAAGCTCAAAAGAGCTGCAGTGAATTTGTGTTACAAGAGGTATAGCATACTATTGGTTATTCTTCACATGTGCACCCTGTATAGTTGCCTGCATATATACTTCACTATGGTAAATATACTGTATCCAACCTCTTCCAACTCAAGCTCTTCCAACTCAATACGTTTTAAAGATGCATTTGCACTAAAGTATTTAATATAACAGCATTTATATTCCCATTTCTAATGTAGGTATATTTAAAAAGGTCAGTTACTTAATACTAGGAGCTGCACATGTACTGTCTTTGAGACACTCACTCTGAAAAGAACCATCTTTTCAAGACCTTTGAGCCAATATCAGGCCCACCAACCTCAAAATTGTCCTTCTATTCGGATGCATGTACAATGAACTTCACAATACCTAAGTTGTTCAGTTCTAAAGTATGAAAGTGTTTGGGCAGAATAATATTTATACTGGTGGAAATCAAACCACTTGAAAGTCAAGGGACGCACAATAGTGTGATCAGGCAATTGTGAGCAAATTACAAGTAAGTCGACGTGTTTTCCTCACCCATTGCTTAAGGAACAGATTAAAATTTCAAATCTGTAAAAATGTATGAGGTTGATCTTTGCTTTTTCTGACATTTCAGGAAATTAGCATCCTGGTCTGTATCAGGAAGAGTGAGGCAAGCAGGACGAGAGAAGTGATTGCGCCCCTGTACTCGGCACTGGTGAGGCCCCACCTCGAGTACTGTGTCCAGTTTTGGGCTCCTCACTGCAAAAGAGACATTGAGGTGCTGGAGTGGGTCCAGAGGAGGGCAACGAAGCTGGTGAGGAGTCCAGACAACAAGTCCTGTGAGAAGCATCTGAGGGAGCTGGGGTTGTTTAGCCTGGAGAAGAGGAGGCTGAGGGGAGACCTTAACACTCTCTCCAACCACCTGAAAGGAGGTTGTAGGGAGGTGGGGGTCGGTCTCTTCTCCCAAGTTACAGGCGACAGGACATGAGGAAATGGCCTCAAGAAGCACCAGGGCAGGTTCAGCTTGGATATTAGGAAAAACTTTTACACTGAACGGGTTATTATGCATTGGAACAGGCAGCCTAGGGAAGTGGTTGAGTCACCATCCCCAGGGTGAAAGACATGTAGATGTGGTGCCTAGGGACATGGCTTGGTGGTTGACTTGGCAGTGACAGGTTTACGGGGTTTGACTTGATGATCATAAAGGTCTTTTCCAACCTAAATGATTCTATGATTCTAAAATGCTGCACTACCATATATTTCTCTTCAGAGTAACAATTTCCTATCACCAATATTCAGTACATGTCATCTGTCACTGAAATCCATCAAAAATCCCTCATCAAATCCTTAGTCTAAAGGCAAATGCCAGACTTTGCTTCTGCCTTAGCCATCTGCCTGTGTAGCTGGAACCAATGTTTTCGCAAGCTGAACACCATGACCTGAGTGGCTCATCCAGGAGCTATAATTAACACCATGACTCAATTTAACAACCCGGCTACCAGGAGAGACTTTCAGTATGTCCACGCAATTCCTTGTATGGCAGAGATAACCAGGCTTCCCCGCTCACAGAGACATCCTTATTACAGTAACATCTCCACTAGAGATACCACACGGAGGACTGACCTTCAGCTTTACTGTCACTTCCACACCCATCTCGTCTTGAATATTATTATTAATCTACACCTCCAGCATCATAACCTCTTGAACCATTTTTCAACTCCATTAAGTTGCTTTTTCTATTCTGTATTAGAAAGGGCAAAGTTTTTCATTGCCTGAATTCATTTCTGTATAGTTGCCTGCATATATACTTCACTATGGTAAATATACTGTATCCAACCTCTTCCAACTCAAGCTCTTCCAACTCAATACGTTTTAAAGATGCATTTGCACTAAAGTATTTAATATAACAGCATTTATATTCCCATTTCTAACGTAGGTATATTTAAAAAGGTCAGCTACTTAATACTAGGAGCTGCACATGTACTGTCTTTGAGACACTCACTCTGAAAAGAACCATCTTTTCAAGACCTTTGAGCCAATATCAGGCCCACCAACCTCAAAATTGTCCTTCTATTCGGATGCATGTACAATGAACTTCACAATACCTAAGTTGTTCAGTTCTAAAGTATGAAAGTGTTTGGGCAGAATAATATTTATACTGGTGGAAATCAAACCACTTGAAAGTCAAGGGACGCACAATAGTGTGATCAGGCAATTGTGAGCAAATTACAAGTAAGTCGACGTGTTTTCCTCACCCATTGCTTAAGGAACAGATTAAAATTTCAAATCTGTAAAAATGTATGAGGTTGATCTTTGCTTTTTATACTGGTGGAAATCAAACCACTTGAAAGTCAAGGGACGCACAATAGTGTGATCAGGCAATTGTGAGCAAATTACAAGTAAGTCGACGTGTTTTCCTCACCCATTGCTTAAGGAACAGATTAAAATTTCAAATCTGTAAAAATGTATGAGGTTGATCTTTGCTTTTTCTGACATTTCAGGAAATTAGCATCCTGGTCTGTATCAGGAAGAGTGAGGCAAGCAGGACGAGAGAAGTGATTGCGCCCCTGTACTCGGCACTGGTGAGGCCCCACCTCGAGTACTGTGTCCAGTTTTGGGCTCCTCACTGCAAAAGAGACATTGAGGTGCTGGAGTGGGTCCAGAGGAGGGCAACGAAGCTGGTGAGGAGTCCGGACAACAATTCCTGTGAGAAACATCTGAGGGAGCTGGGATTGTTTAGCCTGGAGAAGGAGGCTGAGGGGAGACCTTAACACTCTCTCCAACCACCTGAAAGGAAGTTGTTGAGAGGTGGGAGTCGGTCTCTTCTCCCAAGTAACAGGTGACAGGACATGAGGAAATGGCCTCAAGAAGCGCCAGGGCAGGTTTAGCTTGGATATTAGGAAAAACTTTTACACTGAACGGGTTATTATGCATTGGAACAGGCAGCCCAGGGAAGTGGTTGAGTCACCATCCCCAGGGTGAAAGACATGTAGATGTGGTGCCTAGGGACATGGCTTGGTGGTTGACTTGGCAGTGATAGGATCCCAAAGCTGCACTGCTGCTACGTCCTTCTAAAAAAAAATCAAATAAAACAAAACAAAATAAAATAACATATATATAAGACGCAGTTTTTTTAATATAGCGCCAGGGCAGGTTTAGCTTGGATATTAGGAAAAACTTTTACACTGAACGGGTTATTATGCATTGGAACAGGCAGCCCAGGGAAGTGGTTGAGTCACCATCCCCAGGGTGAAAGACATGTAGATGTGGTGCCTAGGGACATGGCTTGGTGGTTGACTTGGCAGTGACAGGTTTACGGGGTTTGACTTGATGATCATAAAGGTCTTTTCCAACCTAAATGATTCTATGATTCTAAAATGCTGCACTACCATATATTTCTCTTCAGAGTAACAATTTCCTATCACCAATATTCAGTACATGTCATCTGTCACTGAAATCCATCAAAAATCCCTCATCAAATCCTTAGTCTAAAGGCAAATGCCAGACTTTGCTTCTGCCTTAGCCATCTGCCTGTGTAGCTGGAACCAATGTTTTCGCAAGCTGAACACCATGACCTGAGTGGCTCATCCAGGAGCTATAATTAACACCATGACTCAATTTAACAACCCGGCTACCAGGAGAGACTTTCAGTATGTCCACGCAATTCCTTGTATGGCAGAGATAACCAGGCTTCCCCGCTCACAGAGACATCCTTATTACAGTAACATCTCCACTAGAGATACCACACGGAGGACTGACCTTTACTGTCACTTCCACACCCATCTCCTCTTGAATATTACTATTAATCTACATCTCCAGCATCATAACCTCTTGAACCATTTTTCACCTTCATTAAGTTGCTTTTTCTATTCTATATCAGAAAGGGCAAAGTTTTTCATTGCCTGAATTCATTTGTTTTGGGCAGAAGTAGAATGTGGGAAAGAAAACACCTCCTCAGCTGTTGCTGTTCTCTCATACACATATTAAATTGTAATTATTAGTCACTCTAGGTTTTGGTTTCACATTTTTCTCTTCCCACATTCACTGCAGCATCACCAAGCTTTGAAACCAGCAGAGGCTGGCAGACAGCTCAGCCATCTGCAGTTAATATTGCAGAATTAAATAATGGCCCTAATACTCAAGAGCTGAAAGAGAATACCCAGAAGCAATTTATGTTCCTAAGAGTCAAGCATGAGTAATGTATCAACAAATAAAGCTAATACAAAATAGCACTGCTTTCATACTTCGTTATGACAGTCTTAACATTCTGGGTAACGCAAACTGAAGGTCTTCATCATGTATTTTGTATTTTACTAGCTATTCAATACTAGTAGATCTGTCAAGTAAGCATGAATGAATTTCAGTGGCATTTAGTGCAAAGCAAGACTTACATGCGTTTTCCAAACCAAAGGCTTTGGTAACTATTGCAAGTTTTCTCTAATGGTTTCCACCACAACAACTGACTAATCCTGAACGAGTACAGCAGGAGTGAACGGTTATATATGACTTGAAAGAGAAGATGTAGAAGTTCAGCCTCACAACAGCATAATCCTGGGATTATTTGAAGGAGTGGCACAGGGCAGAGAGCCTGGGTTATTTGCTTGACAGAACAGAAGCAAAGGGAAAAGGGAAGACGAAGGGGTTTTGGTGCTTCGGATCAGAGCGATGCCAAACCTCCTTCCCCTCTGCTGTGTATCACGGAGAAGTGGGTATAATTTGAGGACTGGAGTTTAAAACTAAGCAATTACTGGTACACTTTGGGGAAAAGTCATGGTCTTCAACCTGCTAACTCATGGAGCTATCCTGTCCCAAAGCTGCACTGCTGCTATGTCCTTCTAAAAAAAATCAAATAAAACAAAATAAAATAACATATATATAAGAAGCAGTTTTTTTAATCTATCAGAAATATAGTGTATGCTTCAGTTTCTGAAGTCAGGAGGAGAGATGTACAAAACAGTAACTGAAAAGCCAAACATCAAGTGAGACAAACAGCTTTCAATGCAAACTTTCCGTCCCGGAACAAGAAGGGGACTAGCCAGGGCAGTTTTGAGTCACGACTTTGAGTGGGTAACATTTTTCCAATAGCTGCATAGAAACAGAGTTCAAAAGGTAGACTCAACTTGGGATCAAGAACTTTATAGTGTATGAAGAGCGTGACACGCAGAGATCTGGAAAAGACAAACGCCATTTCACATCCGTTTCACCTTTGGCCATTTATTCCTTGCTGGAACACCTTGAATCTTTTGAATTTTTTATTTAAAAAGGCACAGCTGAGAAATGCTGCCAGGTATTGCTAGCTGCGTCTGCCAATATGTTACTTCCTTTGAGGCTAGTAGCTAATAGTTTTTAATTAATTTTCTTCTAGTTCCATCATGGTCATTAGAGGAGACAGAAAAAAGCAGAAAAACTACAGGGAGATATGTCACAAAAGTCATAAAACAAACCTCTCTTGTTGGAAAAAGACTCCAAAAGATCATGAAGCTGTGCAGTATCACCCAAAAAATGGCTCACAGTGTTCTATATGAAACCATCATTTCAGAATGCTACCAGGATCTACGTAAAATCAGAAGTTTCTACAAAGCTGGCAGACACAAAGATGAAAACTGAACCTAAAGCTGCTGTGACAAATCAGATAATACACACGAAAATTCAAAAGCATCACTCATCATTTGGGAAATGACCTGAGATTCCTGGGTGCAAGGTGAGGCCAGAGGAGTTAACTGAAGGAAAAAACACTGAATGTCACAAACTCAGGGAAGCCCCTGAGGCACAGCTGGTGGCAAACTGGGATTACTCTCAAGGGAAATCCCATAAAAGGCCCGCTCTTTCCTTACACCTCCCTCCACAGGCATCAGCTTTTGGCCACCGTCAGAGGCAAAGTACTTGGCAACCCAGAGCCTTTCCTGTGTCTGGAGAGCATCATGTAAAAGGCTTATGGTCCTCTTGAGTACACCCTTGTTTGCTTTGCGCTTCCTCAAACAGCTCAGAGACCACAGGAAAAACAAAAAAAAAACCCCAAAACAGAAAGGGAACCCAAACTTACAGCCTTTAAGCTTGTTCTCCCCAGTGCCTGCAAACTGGTAATTTTTATTAAGTGGTGACATTGACATAATTTTGTGGAGACCAGTGACGAGTGGCGTTCCTCAAGGGTGGCTACTGGGACTAGTGCTGTTTAACATCTTTACCAGTGACATCGATATCAGTGACAGTGGGATCGAATGAACCCTCAGCAAGTCTGCCAATGACACCAAACTATGTGGTGTGGTCGACACACTGGAGGGAAGGGATACCATCCAGAGGAACCAGAACAGGCTTGAGAGGTGGGCCCATACAAACCTCACAAAGTTCAACAAGGCCAAGTGCAAGGTCCTGCACATCAGTTGGGGCGACCCCAAGCACAAATACAGGCTGGGCAATGAATGGGTGGAGAGCAGCCCTGCGGAGAAGGACTTGGGGGTGTTGGTGAATGAGAAGCTCAAGAGGAGCTGGCAATGTACACTTGCAGCCCAGAAAGCCAACCACATCCTGGGCTGCATCAAAAGAAATGTGGCCAGCAGGGCAAGGGAGGTGATTCTGCCCCTCTACTCCAATCTCATGACACCCCACCTGGAGTGCTGTGTCCAGCTCTGGGACCACCAGCATAAGAAGGACATGGACCTGTTGGAGTGAGTCCAGAGGAGGGCCACGAAGATGATCAGAGCCAGGCTGGATGGAGTTTTAAGAAACCTGGTCTATTGGGAGGTGTCCCTGCCCACGGCAGGGGGGTTGGAACTCGATGATCTTTAACGTCCCTTCCAACCCAAACCATTCTAAATGATAATTTAGTCTTTCTCTCCTCTGCAGAATACTTCTGTGTGTAAATTCGCTTCAGTGTGACAGACTGCATTGAAAGAAGAACTTAATTATAATGAAGAATAATCAGCAATTACAGTGCATTTTCTGTAGAGAACATCTCTGATGAGGTGCTACCAAAACACATGAAAATACAAAGCAAAAAAAAAGAAACCTACAACTTTTCCTTAGCCAGCTAATCTTGTAAGAAAGAGCAATGAAAATCCTAATTGCCATAATCATTGAAGCTTTGAAGCTTAACAATTTACTGAAATCATAAATTATTACAATGAGAAAAGTGTAAGAGGAACAGTAGTAATTGCCTGGGGCTCCTGTTACGCAAGCAGCTACCTCCGGTCATTTGAAGTCATGGGAGGTGATAGTCAGGGTAAGCAAGTCAAACAAAATCACTTATGAGCTATTATGCAATGCAGGAGACAAGGGGTGAGAGAGAAGGCATGAAAAATAGAAGGGTGTGTTCCTCCTGTTATTTTAACCCCTGCAGCAATGAAAAGTACAGCACAAACGAAAAGTAAAGCCTCTAGTCATTTGGATACCTCAAACTAAGGCTCAACACAAATTCTAAGTATTGCAATATTAAAATATAACCATGTAGCATATTTTTGCTGGCTGGAAGTTACTATAAATAATAATAATAATAATAATAATAATAATAATTCAGTGTTACGTCTACATGGACAAATCCTCTCTTCAATTAGAGTACTTAGCAGATGAGCCAAAGTGTTTTTAATCAAGAGTTCCAAAGCATCTGATTCAAATGAGTATTTCTAGGTCTCAACTCTCTACTATTCCAGCAGAGTTTCTAACTGCAACAATTGAAGAAGTGTATTTTTTTTTTTTTGTGGCTTAACATTTATTTTCAAGCTCTTCCTGGTCTAATAAATCAGTCTCTTTTTTTACCAATGTATTGAATAATTACTGCTTCATCTACTAGCAATGGCACTGTGAACAAGAGAAACATCTACTTACAGAAAGCAGCTATATACATATTAACATTTGTGATGCTATTAAGAAATGTTACCTGTGGAAATCAAATTTAAGAATGCTTCCAGGTGCAGACAGATCTTTTCTTTCTGCCTCCCCCTGCCCTCAGTACCCTGAGGCACCTGAAAACCCAACAGGGTCCCTGGTTCCCCAGACAGCCCCTGATCAGCATTTTCTTCTCTCCCTCCTAGGAAGATCTGGAAGTCTTCAGGGAGGACGTGTGGCTGGAATCAGCTGCACACCTTGGCTGGCTGCTATACATGGGTTTTTGATGGCAGGCTGAGGAAATTTGTGACTTTGCACAACTCTCAAATGCTGTGTCTCAAAAAGAAAGAGAGGCACTCAGCCCTACCGCATTGCTGGTGTTTCGGGGATTTTATTCATTTAGTTCTTTTTACACTCACCTACGAGCTTTGCTGTGCAGAGCCTATCCCCCCAAGGCTCAGTGGGACGTAAGAATGTGCTTATGTCTCCTATTTCATCTGCGAGGGAATCTTTGTGCATGAAATTTTGGGGCACATCCACATGCCTTCCAGCCTGGAGTCAGTGCGCAGAGGCAGGCGGGAGCCTGAACGGACCCAGCAGAAGATTGCCTGCACCTACTCACCCAGATGTACCCATCAGCTTCAGCAGCACACTGAAGCTTGCCAATGATTATTTGTTGCTAATGCTGAAATTTACTGTTTGGTAAGAACTTGAGATCAAGCTCTTCAGAAGTTGTTTACATTTTTAATTGCATTTGAACCCATATGAACTTTAAAAGCTATGGACAACACTTTGATCAAATTCACTCTAAGTGTATCTGTCAAAAAAAAAAAAAAAGACAAATGCCCCTGCTTTTCCCAGTACTTTTGTATTGAGCTTTGGAAACTAATAGCATCAATTTTTTTAGAGGAATCATTCTATTTTTACAAAGGCTAGGGGATGAGAAGGGGAAAGAGCAAAAATAGCAAGCATACTACTACTGTTAAGTGACTCCTAATGATTAATCGTAAATGTATGCATACAAATCCCTTTGCATCCTGTTTGCTGAAAAGGCAAGAAAGAATAGCTCAGCATACAGTCAGAATTTTTTACATGCCATTTCTAAAGGCAGGGTAAGACAAGATTTATCAGAGATGTCATTTTTTTCCCCACCAAATCAATATAGCCGGAAAAGAACAAGTTTTCCCCTCCATTCTGAAAAGTGAGTTTCTCAGGTTGCATTTAGTTCAATGACTGCTGTCTCTCTTGCAGACAGGAGAGATGAAGGTGCCAGGCAGCCTCCTGCACCTGGAGAGCATCCTGTGCAGCTAAGGTCTATGCACTGGTGAGCGTAGCTCAAGGAGGGGAAGAGAGGACTGCATTCAGTGTCCCCACCCCAGTAAAGGTGTAAACCAAGCATATTCTTGTACTGGGCAAGTTCAAGAAAAGGATGAGCTATTCAGATCACCTTTCATGTGGGGCAGGCTGGCTCCAGCTCCCTATAAGGTCAGTAAAGCACCAGTAACATCTATAGCAGCAGATTAAAAAGCTCCCAGGGGGGTTATGAGGTTTGTGAAATGATACACGGAGTGGGAGAGGTAAAAGGAGAAGCCGAATTTCCCATCCCCATCAACATGCTGTGCTGTCAGGACAAGGGCTGGGACTCCTTTCACCTCACTGCAGCTGATGGGATAACCTGGGCAAGGGTTACGCCAGGAGGAGGTAGGTGGGGTGAAAGGGACAAGAGAGGCTCCCTGGGAGGGCAACTCACTCATGCCAGGACAGGTTACTAAAACAAGGGGATGGATCCTACTCTCCCGTCGCAGTCCCCATCTCAGTTGAGCTTAGGGCTTACCATTTATGGCTACAGGTGCCTTCCCTTGAAATGCCCTCACTCTCCTCAACTGGATGGACTCTGGCGGCCTCCTCAGCCCTCTCAGGTTCTCATCGCTGCTGGTGGGACAGCTCAGCTGCTCAGCCCCCACACCTTCAAGACCGAGGTGGCTGGAGCAGATTTTGAGCTGGAGATGAGCACCAGGCTGTAAACTGCAGCAGAGCAGCGGCTGCAATACAGGGCACCAAACCCTGCCTGCCGCAGGATGAGGAATCACAACACTGGGTGGGCAAAATGAGCAAAACCATGCACTACAGTAAGCTCTGCTGCTTGTGAATTGGGCCCTGCTGACTGATAGCCACAGCTGGGTGAGAGGAGTTCCCCGCAAGACAACCTGGCACCTACTCGCTAGAGCAAGAGGTGTTTGGAGAGACTCTGTCAAATTTTAACATTTATATAGGAGCTTCTACTGTAGACAGAAATCTAACAAGCCGAGACACTTAATGGAAAGAACCAAACTCTATTCCTACAGTCTTTCCTGCGAAAGACTGAGTGAATGCACGTAGAGACTGACTCACCATAAACTGAATAGCAGGTGTGAAAGACAATGGCATGGGTCAAAGCTCTGGGTGAAGTGACATCAGTGAACGCAGATGCAGAAGCTAAAACTCACCTTCCTGTTGTGGGGCTCAGAGTCCCATGACATGGGACATCATGAAGTTATGTCAACATAGGAAATAATTTTTATACTGCTTGGAAAATAAATTTTGGAAAATAAAATATATGTAATATATTATATGATAAACATGTGCTCTGTACACGTTTAGGAGTTCCAGCGCAGTGCTTCACAGTGCCCTAATTATTAGTAATTTCAGGTGGTTTAGGTACAAATGACACTGACGCTCCCAGGAAAGAGCAAAAGCAGAATTTGGGCGCCAAGGCCCTCCCTCCCAGCCCCACGACCTGCTTTGCAGGGCAGGCACTGCCACCACTTGTCCCCATCTCCACCACGGTTTGCGGGCACACAAGCCCCCATCCCGTCCTACCGAGCAGCGTCGGGCTCCTGCTGTGATGGTTGAACCCAGGAGCTGCAACTAGAGTGATGCCTGCCCGAGCAGAGCAGAGGCAGCCCAGGGCACCCCACGGCCAAGGCTGAGTCACCCGCTGCTCCTTTGGGCCTTACCCCAGCCTGGATCCCAGGAAACTGCGACCGAAGGAGACACAGACCTCAAAAAGGGCAGGAGAAAGAAATGCCACACTGGAGTAAGATGCACAAGGCTCTAAAAGGAAAACTGGCAGATATCACGGATGACTTTTAAAAAGGGCATTTTTCATTTTTATTTTTTTAAATACAGAAATTCTCACAGGATACCCTGAGGACATTGGCATCTCGAGTACATTTTGGCCCAGGATTAGAAAAATACGGCACTTGAACCAAGAAAGCAGTTTTTAGTGAACTGTTCCTCGAGGGCTGGTATTATTTAACACGTGTGGATTAATATGCATGTAAAATGAAATGCAAAGGCACTAGAACAAAGAACTAGAGACAGAAACTACGGGAGGGCATTGTAAAGCCATGGAGGATGGCAAGCTATATTTAGCAGACATGAAAGAAACCTCTTGCCTTTCTTGTGGACTCTAGATAATCTGGAAGTATTTGTTAAGGACAGGCATCTAAGTGTCACTGGGGAGAGCACATGAAAAAGCTGGAAGTTTCCAGTTTTAGAAAACTAAAGAGCTTTTTCTTTGTTTCTGATTGCTCTTTGCCCTCTTGTTATATCATTATTTTATATTTACAATGCCATAGCCATTTGCCATGGAGAATGCAGTAAAAATGACAAATAAGGCTGCTTGGCAACACACTGAAATATCACAAAACAGGTTAGGAAGGAGCAAGGTTTAGTTTGAATAAGAACCAGCTTAAGCCATTAGCAAATATAAGAGAAACTCTGTAGATACGGGTTGTCCCCCTGCTCTAGCAGCAGCATCTGACCATGCATCTTGTATCTCCAAGACCTTGCTCTGATTCCCAAGTCCCTAATTTGCTATTTCCTCTGCTCACATTTTATTTCCTAAGACCCATCCCTGTTTCATGTATTGCTCGACTTTAACAGGAAGAGGCTCAGGAAAGGATCAAAACACCTAGACTTACACTGGTACAGACAACCCCTTCCCCCCACCCAGCCAACAAAAGGGCCTCCTTCCCATCTTGGATGTGCATATAAATAAGAGAAACAACAACACAACCATAGAGAGCTAGCACTCATTTTTATGGATATGCTTTAAAAAGCAGCTTTCTCTTCCCTAAGAAGATCCATTCTTCCTCATTGCTAGTTTTGTATAAAAGCAAATAAACACACAAAAAAAGTCAAGAATCTCTGCACATCTCTACTAAGTCTGATTATTTTTCCATCTACAGTCATTTGAATATAATAGATACTGCTAATGCTATCAGAAATCCATCTAGGAAATCAATTCAGGATTAATACTATAAATATATACCAAGCACACATATCAGACCCACAAGTTAACACATTCCTAGAACTGATCCAATATTTCTGGTATCTCATGGCAAATGATTTCAGTAGTAGGTTACAATCATACATTTTGCCACAAAATTTTTTAATTAAGGTGCTTAGCTACAACAAAAGGATAAAACTCCTAAACCTAAATACTCGTCATTCGGAAATGGCTAACTCAGGTAATGAAAGTGCAGTAACAAAAACCCTTGCAATTGCACAGCACTCCAATCCAAGGCACAACCACCACCACCAAAAAATAATCTAAAAATACAACCAGACTACAGGCATGAGGAGATAGGAAGCACTTCCTCTCCACCGAGGCTTTTGTTAGCATTTACACAAGGATCCTTTTCTGAGGAGCTTGAAGCGGGAACAGATTGCTTTCACACCGACCATACTTAGAAAAAAAAAGCTTTGCATTTTTACTTTTTTTCTGTGTGTCTGTGCTTACTCAGGTTACAAACAATTTACAAAATTGTTTAATCTCCTTGCTCCAAACAAGAGGCTTTTAAAAAATTCGCTGTTACTCTTAGATAGATTCTATGATTCTTAAAAATGCACGTAGCATCAAGAAGATAACCGGGGACATTAAATGGCTTTCTGACTTTTGGTCACCCTTTCTGGGTCAGGTCAGGCTACGTGATCCTGCTGCATTCTTTTGTCTAAAGCCCTTTCCACAACAAAGAACCCCCCCTAAAGAAAGTCAGAGCCCAGAAGCCACAAGGAAGCCAGCCCTGCAGAGGGGCTGCCCCCAGATCCCCCTGAGAAGCAGCACAACCCGTAGTGCCCGGGTGTCCCAAAACTGACTTCAAACCAGCTGTCAGGCTGCGGAGAGTTATTTACTCGCAAGTACTGGCTGTCAGAAGGGATACAGAAGCAACCCACTGGCTAACATTTGCCTTTCCCAGAGCTGGGGAAGGGACTCACACCATCACCAAAACCCACAAGGTCACCGTACGGCTCTGGTTATCCCTCCTTTGGGGTTTTTTCCTTAGTGCTTTGGGACTGCTTCTCCACGCATGTGTTTGGCACTGACTTTCCAGAGCCCCGTTTGCAGCTTGTCTGCTGAAACCACCAAAAGCAAGCAGGCTGCCGGGAGCCCCGGCGGTACCCGTCCCTTCTCACTCACCTCAGCTTCTCCTCGTGCGACCCGGGCAGTCCCACGCTATCAGGGCGATCCCGTCTCCTCCTGTACAGCCCCGACTGTGACAACTCTTTCAGCTGCAAGGCCGTCATATTTCTCTACCTGGAGGGTTGTTTTTTTTTTCAGGGGGAAGGGGAAGGCGGTGGGGGGAGGAGGGGGGATGTTTTGGCTTTGGGTTGGGTTTCTCTTTCACACCTCCCCCCGCTCCTTGCCTCTTCCAGATGTTGCTGCCAAGATGCCTGGAGAGAAGAGGCTGGGCGGCGTGTCGGCACACCTGCGCCCGCCCCAGCGACTAACCTCTGCAGGCAGGGCAGGCGGCCGCTGCTCGGCTTCCTGTTTCTCATAGGTACACACCCTCCCGAAGGGCAACACCACATTTCCTTTATCACTCCGGGTCACACCTCAAGGGATGTCTGCCAGGAGCCCACCGGCTTCTCCCTCCGCCTTTTCTGCCAACTCCAGTGGCCTCCTGACAGGAGCTCGCCCAGCGCCCGCTGCAACCGGCTAAATATCTCCGGGGGCTGTTAACTCTTTGGACAAAAAGAAAGACATCGGCGCTATGAAAAAATTCAGACTTACTCAAGAGTGCGAGCAAACCCCGACAGGAAGATGAACGCAGCAGAGCAACTTCAGTTAAAGTGCTTTTTTGGAAACGGTGCTTGTCAGAAATCTGCCTTTTCCACGCAACTTGAGAATCAGAAGAAAACCGCGATGTTTTCAAGCCTTCCTCCTCTCAGCTATCAAAACATAACCACCGTAACTATTTGTCACATTTTGCAGTGATGGAGTGTCCTGTGTAATTTGTAAAACAGGAATGAAAGTGCTTAAGGTTTCCTGTAAGACAGGAAGGTGACTAGCAGGGATCTGCAAGCTCCGCGTCTCATCTCACTTAGTAATTATTTCAGTAATAAAACTCTTCACTTCAACTCAAAAGGAGGCTTCCAAAAAAGCTTACCACTTTTGGAGATCTTTTTACAACTTCTTTGACATTATCCTTGGCACATATAAACAAAAAACTTAATTCAGAGTTTTTACTTCTGTGTTGAAAGTTTGGGGGAGGGGTGCGTTTTTTAGATGAAGTTGCATTTAATAAAAGACACGAAATCCAACAATTTGCAAGGACTGTTTTGACTAGGATAGGAAACGAGTTCTTTGTGGTATGAACTTCACATTTCATTATTAAAATGTTTATTTTGTGGAGGAATACGTACAAGAGAGCATTTGTGAATGCCTGAAGCAGAGAAAAGCGTAACATATGTAACGCTGGTTATGTCACTTGACACCAGTTTTGTCAGGATTACCAGACTGGAGACAAGCACAGTATTTTATACAATACTATCAATGTGCTGCAGCCGGGAATGTCATCAACATATAATATAAAACATTGCATAATGGAAAAATAACAGAAATTATTTTGGAAAAGGAATCACGTAACATGCCAAATAGATAATGGTTGGAGAAATTCGAAGTGATTTATATGATGTTAGAAGGTTGCACGCACTGAAACATCAACAAGAGCTGTACGTCCAAGCTCCCGGTCTCAGAAAATAAAAGAGAGAACGGTCACGATATTTGCCTAAACATGCTGCATTCCAGTTTCAAACTAAGTATTTTAAATTGTTTCTCAATACGCAGTAGGATAAGCTTAAACATAATTAAATGCCAATTCCCTGCAGTCAGTCAATCAGCGATTCAATGAAAAGTTAATGCTGTTACGAGCGGAGGTTAAGGACGGGCAGACGACAGATGTCCATGGCACACACAGCAGATTTTATACATTACCAACCGTTTCTACTGCACTTTAAATATCAATGTACCAATGGTTTATCTTTGTCCAAACAATCACCTTTAGATAGGAATAATGATGTAAAAAGCGAAGACAGAGTAGATTTTTTGCTGTGAAAAAGCTCTTTGTAAATTAATGAAATTGAACTATTACCTACAAAACTATTCGTAAATTTTTATTCACTACAGTAGCAGTCTCTTCAGTGTATGCCGAATACCATTGTATTAATCATGACAAGTCTACCAAAAATTAAAGGACAACTTTTCACCCGCTTTGCCGCGAGTTGAGCTACTCTGAACTACATGGCATTAAAATTCATGCTTATCTGCACGACCAGCCGCTGTGCTTGCACAGCCTATGGGGCAACGGCTTTTACTAAAATGTACTTGGAAACCACAGCTGCACCAAACCGGTATTATGAAAATTTAAAATCAACACCACCAGACAGAACGTGTAAATTTAAGGAATACAAGAAGTCCAGACACAAAAATGCATTGTTTGTTGTCAAGATCAAATCCACCTCAATGTAAAGGTGCTCAGTTTTTTAAAAATAGACCTGGGAGTCAGCTCCCCAGCATGACTTTTTCACCGGCTTCTTCAGCAAACTCCAGCAGAGATCTAAGCTGAGTTAGAAAAGACTTTCTTGGAGGACTTGAGGATAAGCTAAAATTTTTCTACACGAAGAAATCCAAATGGCACTCCTTTTCTGCCCTGTGGGATCCTCCACCGATCCTCAAGAGAGACGAGCTTTTTTCCAACCTGAAATTACTCAAACAGTCGAACCTTAAGTTCTGAGTATCAAATACATGTTGTAGGGGAATTTTTTGGAGAGAAGTTGGAGAATGCAAAGGATATTTCTCCTATAACCCACTTAAAGGTTGCCAGAAAGCAGCTCAGATGGACTTCGCTTTGCAGGAAGAACTTCCCCAGCGAGTGCCTCCTGCTCCCCACACCCCCTTTTACCTTCCAGCCCCTATCTGCTGTTTATAATTCCTTTTTCAAGAGATTACATTCTTCTCGCGTGGGACAGGGCCGCTTGAACCTTTCACATTCCGTCAGAATTTTTGAGGATGGGCCAAGTTACCACAGCTTTTCCTATTACCGGTAACACGCAGCCTTCTCTTATGTCCCATGCTTTGAAGGTTCCCTCTTCATTTTCTGGTGTGTGCCTCTTCACTCGTGCAAGCGACCATCCTCCTGCCCCCAGAGAAAGCTGACATTGCTACTGCAATCCCATGGATAAGCCTGGTATTATCAGTATTTTATTAGAGGAAAATACTCACCTATGTCTAAGCAGCAAAAGGTCCAACCTAGACAGGAACTATGTAGTCCTTCATTCATCCCAAGCAATAAATAACTTTTTATTATGTGGGACAAGGCTCATGCTTTCGTTTTCACTGCAGCCCTACAAAACGTTTATCTTGATACACCAGGCCTGAAGTGTTCTCTCTTAAATTTTTGCGCAAGTACTGTTGTTCCGGTGACTGTAGGCATTCAGCAGGAATTTGCAATTTAAAAACCTTTTAAGACAGGTAGGTTATATCTGGTTACTTTTCACTATATTCAAAGGGATGTAATCCATGACGCAGGAAACCACATCGTTGAATTTAAAAATAACAAAAAACACCAAGTACTTCAAATCCAGTAAATTCCTTCATGGTCTGTATTTACAGAGAATGCATGTTGACTATAGAAACCAGAAAAGATAAAGTTTTAGCTCTCTCATTCCACACAGAGAAGCCTTTATCAATGTGATTGATCTTTTTTCCACTCCGGTGGTACATTCCTGTGTTTGTTTTTTTTTAAACTTTGAAGAACCTACCGAATTTCAATTAGATTTCGTTGAAGATTTTCAAAGCAATAGGAAAAGCTGTTTTCAGGGCAGCATAAATGGTCAAAAGTAATCATAAGAGCATTATAAGAACAGTATAGGAGCGCTTGTAGTGTTCACACAGTTAAAAAGTGGCTGCAGTGGGGAAGCATTTTCTCCATCCCCCATCGCTCGCCCAGCTTATCACTGGGATGAGTTTCCAGAGGAATGTGTCCAACAGGGTTGGTTTTCTACCATTTCTCACAAGGTCTGGAAGAAAAACACTCTGTAAAGCCAAGGAAAAGGCTTGTACATCAGCAGGAATGCACGGGACTCGCTGGAGCAAGCGAAGGAAGGTGGAAATAACCCGTCTAGCAGTTTTGCAAGAACCCCCGAAGCGCCCAACGGATGTGCTGACCGCAAATGAAGCTTTACGCCTCTCTGAATTACAGGCTGCTGAGGCAAGTCCCCACAGACAGGTCTGGGTGTCAAGGAACAGCGAACTGCACCTTGGGTCCCTGCTAGGGCAGGGGGTGACAAAAGGAAACGAGCAGAGAGAAATCAAGCCACAAATCTAAGGACACGAACCTTGGGGAAAAAAAAAAACCCAAAACAAACCCCAAAGCTTAACAGGAGCCTAAATTGTTGATGCAAGGAGTTAAATAATTAACTAATTACACATTTCCCTCCTTGTCTAATGCTACTCCAACATCTGTTTTGATGTTTCTTGCCCCGTTCCACACAGCAATCGATCAGTCCTGAAGCATGCATATTTAATCAGTGAATTAGGCTAAGTACTGAGGCACCTGAACTATCCACATGGATGCTGCAAAGCAGCGCTAGGGATTTCTGTCTGTGCTCCAGCTGACCAAGCACTTTTGTGGCAATTTAACAGTAGTTGCTGCATTTTTTTTAAATTATTCTAAGGATGCACGTCCCTGCCATACAGTGTAAACTGAAAAAACCTACATGACGATGCGCTTAACACCCTTCAGAGCAGCAACATACTCAACCCACCATGTCATCTGAGGGAGCAGAGGGAAGGCAGGGGGGCTGCAATGGTGAGCATGGGGGTCCCTCCTTGCCCTGGCGGTACCAAAGGCATCTCCACCTCCACCACAGGTGACCCGTGAGGTTTCATTGAGGCACAGCAGAGGTTCCTGCTCTCATTGCAACTATCCTATTCCAATAATAGTAACAAAATATAAAAGCTAACATGGGAAAATCTTCTGCCTACCCAAATGCGGATCAATGTCTTTTGGCTGCCTCCTCTGAGCTCTCTGCACACACTGCCCCATGAATCCCTAAAATTCAGAAAAAAAACCCAAAACCAAACTATACCACAAAAGGCACCTTTTTCTCCAGCAAGTGGAATCTTATTTCGGCTGAGCTTTACAATACCTCCCTCTACTGGGAAAATGCTGCCTTATTTCTCAGTGCCAGTGTTTCTCTCCGCAGCCAGAGGGAGGTGTGGATTAACTCACATATGCTTCAATAATTCAGACCGGGGCCAAGCTGAGAGCAGAGAGGAATGATGGACCAGTCCCTGAAGATGCAGTTTAGCATTATAGCTAGACATTTATGCTGTTAATCAGTGCAGGATCAATGTATGAGTAGGTGTGCAAAGAAGAAACCATGTCACACAGCATGAATCACTTTTGTCCTGCCATTTGTACATAAACCTCTTTTAAAAAAGAGTGATAAACAAGCTGGCAAGCAGTTCAAGCTTTAAGATGGACACAATTACTTGTACCTGAACTCCACAGGATGAACACCTTAAAAAGAGAAGAGGAAAAAAAGACAACACCAAAAAGACTGGGGAAGGGAGGGTTTAAAGCAAGCAAATTCAGAGTTTAGATTAATCTTCATAGCCTAGAACATGTAGAAAAACACACGCAGCTCCTGATCTGCATTTCTAGATATGGGACATTCCCTTCAGCATAATTTTACTGTCTTGGAATTAAAAGCCTCTTCCCAAAAGAGATTTTCAAACCCAGGCAGAAATACACTTCTTACATTTAAGCACTTTGTTTATGATGCATGAAGATTCTAAGTCTGAAAAAGAAAACTGAAAAGTCTTATCATTAAACAAGTTTACTTCTACTTGCACTCGACTACTGTAGTTATACCCAGAATGTCTACTTTACTCTACTGTAATGGGATAAAATGCCTTTGGAAATGGGGATAAAAAAAACCTGGTGCCAGCTGTCTTACTAGGTAGTTAAAAGTTCCCAGGTAGATGCTACAAAACACTGAGGAAGCCTCCAAGATGAAAAACAAAGACAGAAGCAGAACCTGAAAATAGGTGTCAAGTGAAGGAAACTGCCCAGAGAACTGCTGCCATGGAGCATTACCTGCTCTGATGGCCAGGTTTGTGCCCCGAAAGCCAGTGAACCCTTCCAGGGCTACAGAAATGCCAAATGGGCCATTCCAGATAGGCAACCACTGAGACCTGGTATTGCTGGAGAACTAGTGGGGGATCTCAAAACAGGCCCCAGTCTGACTTTGCCCTTTCACTGAAGGAATGGGAGTATTAGGAAGTCCACATTTTTCTCCAAAACACCACTCATCAGGGTTAAATAAATGCGAACAAAACCACAGCAGCCTATAAACTGCTTCCTCTGTTGACCGCCCAGCAATTATTCTCCTGGCCCCTTTGACTTCCAGCTCACAAATAATTTTCAAATGAGTAACACTACATTACAAGTAGAGAAAGAAAAGCCTCTCATGAAGGTTTTGTGTTCTTTACGCTGAAATGAAATTAAACTGCCAAGGACAGAAAATGGCACACTCCCCTTGTGAAGGATGGAAGAGGTGCTGGTGACCCTGACAACATGCACATGCTTAAAGGCCCCACCACCTCATGGCACACAACCAAAGCAGCAGGTGATCCTACTTTATGGCTGCAAGTGCTGGGGTTTTAGAAGGACAACCCACACCTGGGCTCCCCAGAGGGTATTGGAGCCTCTGAATGTTGCTGGTTGTAAGAACAATGAACTGAATGGCAAGGAATGGTCAATTTAGCAGCCCAGAAGAAACAATGATCTTGGCTGTACATCTGTGAACATACCATACAGCCACCTCACACAGTCCCTACTGGCCAAAAAACAAGGCAGGGGAAACACATTACAAAGGAAAGTGGGGGAGGTAGAGGGCACAGAAAAAGCACTTGAGATAGCACAGGAGGCTAGATATACTGAAAAGTGACCCTATATTCTGACCAGCATTTCCAAGAAAGGTAAAAAGTAGTGGTTTCCTAGAGATAATCACCTTCAAAAGGTCAGAGACTAGCAGTATGATGCTTTCTACTGTAAGAATTAATGTACTCTCTAAAGCAGAATATACAAAGTAGATCGTGTCTAGAAAAATAAAGCTAAATACATGTGAATACTTAAGAAACAGGCAAGGTACAATTTTCAGCCGCTCAAAAAAAAAAGTATATAAATTTTCATTTCACAGTTATTAAAACCCGTCATCCATATCCATGTAAAAAAATCCATACTGAGAAAGAAATTCACAGTGCGGAAGAAACCAAACTAATTCATCCTGAAAACTCAGAGTAATGTAAAACAGAAACACACACACACACCTCCCCTTAACAAAGCAAAAATTACTTTTGGATTCAGCACAAAAAATAAAAATACTGTATCTTATGGATTTTTTGTATTATTTTAAAGCACATGAAAAGCCCACTTAAGATTCTTAAATTAGAGCAAAAGCCTTAAAACCAAAAGGTACAGCTGCTCTACCATAAAAGGTTTGCTTTGCTGGAAAAGTGACTGACTCCTGAACATAAAGACCCCCTCAAATCGTACCAGAAGTGACAGAATTTCTGTAACAGGTGGGATAAAACTATTCCTTCCACTGGAATCACACTTTCAGGTTCAATTACTCTATCGCAGCGTTCTCTTCCTCAGCCACTGTCAATTATCACATTGCTCGAAAAACCCTGCCAGCGACGGGCTATCTTCAAACCGACCACGAATCCCGTGATCAGACACACAAAACAGTGTCCCTAAAAACACTCCAAATGAGCAATGGATAAAAAACTACTGGGAATACCAGGACACCACTACACATTTCAAGAACGACGAAGGACTTTGCTCAGAGCTCTGTTACCAATGCTGCTTGCTTTTAGTAGTAATAAACCCCAGCAAGCAAAACCATTATCCAGCCTCCTCCTAACTCCATTTATCACCATTCCCCTGCGTGGCTCCTGCTCATAAGAATTTCCCCACAGAGGACTAAAAGACCGTATGATCCGGGCTCGGAAAGCTGGGTAACATGCCCTCAGGCAGACACAACAGCCAGACCCTCAGCCCGAGGGACAGGGAGCATACTTACTGGCAGGGTGTAGCCTCGCTGGCAGCAGGTTCACAATGAGCAGCCTTTCCCATATATAGCTTTACATTGAATACTCACTGTTCGCCTGTTTTCCCTGTGGTTATTACTGGTAATTGTGATAAAATTTAAAAAAAAAAAAAAAAAAGGTGACTTAGCAAACCACTTCCTTCTTTCACTGTGTGTAGAAATTCGACTCTGTAAAGGGGACGAATCCAGCAAAGTTCACAGTTTGGCTCCACAAATTGTGTCACTCTAATTCCCCATCCCAAAATCACCAAGGGGAGAGAAGAAAGCACATCCTCCACACTACAGGAAGGGGTATAGCTTTAGATATACTACTGGTATTTTTAAAATGACAAAAGCAGAAAAACCTGGAGAGGGAATAGCCGACAGCTGTAGATCCACTTCTCAGGATCATTAAGGTGGTTTCATCTTACAAATTTTCTGATATTCCAGGGACTGAAGATGATTGTGGCAAATTCAGTCCCTCCAGAGCCATACTTTAACTTGTGGCTATTTGCACTGTTATTCTGGGGACAAAGAGAGAAGAAACAGGCAGCAACTCTGTGTGCATAACCCCAGACATCTCAACCAGGTCCCTACTCATCCCAGGTCCCTACCTGTGAAGAGCAACCTCTGGAATCACCGGTGAGCAGCGACCAGCTGTGCAGGGCACCTCTGCAGACCCTCTCTCCCCACCCTCCCACCTGCTGAGAAAGCATGGAATACCCTCTGATTTTCTTCTTCTCCGAGACAAAAGCAGCTAGTTTCACTCTCCATCTCCTGGAAGACCACTGCTGTCTCTGCCAACCTCAGTACAGGGCAAGGACTAACAGGGAATAGGCAATAACCACCACCTCCTAGACCAGGCTGGGGTGATCACCCTGCATGACCAAACCGCACCTCTCTTGTGTGGACAGAGGCCCACACTCTGTCTTCCTAAAGCCATCTGAATCCCTTGCACGCCTCTTCAAAGGCCCCAGGCAATCCTTTCTTTGCAGGTTAAAGCAGCAACATGCTCAAGACCAACAATGTTCCTCCACCACTTGCTACACTATCAGAGATGTGTCAAGCAGGGCCTAAAACCTTGCTCACCACCAGTGACGGGGACAGAGAAATGGTGCATATCTGCCCATCAGCATTTTCCATTGTATACTCTTAAGAACATGACTTTTGGCCTGCTACTGGTTACAAAGAAAAAATTATGAAGATGCCGTTTTCATATACTGTGCAATCCATTTAGAGGTTAACTTTCTTCCACTGAAGTAGTAGCCTGGACAGAGCCAAACAATTTTTAAAGGTTTAGTATTTTCTAATCACAAATATCTAACCCTCCTAACAGTATTTTACCACACATTGACAATAATGGTTACAAAGTATGCTTGTAGAGTTTATAAAGGAATTAAGGAAAGTGGGTACTTTTTCCTTGGTCACTCAGAAAGATATTTATTAATTTGTCTGTTTATGGACAGACATAACTTAAAACCAAATACATCATGTGAGAACATGACTACTTGTCCTCCAAGCTCCCAAGCTGTGAAACTGAATAGGGCCAGCCCCAGATCTACAGCAGCATTTAACGAAGAAACTGACGTGCTGCTTTCAGACATGGCATTTGTGCCGGCATTTGATGGTGACCCTAAAGGCAACACAGAAATCTTCTCTATTCAGAAATTTAAAACTGTACTTAGTGCACTGTAGTGTATTTATCTGGAATATTCAGTACATCTTGGTGAAGTTTGGTGCACAATACCTTGCCTCCTTACAAGCTTTTTGGCAGACAATGCACGCACATATTTTTAGTCCTTCTTACCTGCTTTCACCATATGCACCAAACAATGCATACAAACTCTGGTATTGCTCTATCAACAGAGCCTCATTTTGCTTTCCCTTCTCCACCACGTCTCTCTACATCCTGCTTCTTGCTCCTTCTATTTCTGTCTTCAGGCCACTTAACATTATCGCTAACCCTTTTTGTGGACAAATTAACAATGTCAGTTATCTTTTAAAGCTGCTGTTTCCCATGCCGCCACATAGTGCTTCCTCATTTGAACTTCTTATCTCTTCCTGGGAAGGCCCTTCATGTACAAAAACAGCAGCAAAGTTGTATTAAACTTATCACTGGAACAATTACTAACCTAGCAGAAAGACCGCACTACAGCTTTGTTTCTCAAAATAACGTGGCAAATGTCAAGGTAAGAGCAGTTTGTTCTCAAGGATGGAGAAAATCACAGTAAACCCATTGCTGTGCAGAATGAAGAGAGGCCTCACTTGGTATTGCAATGCGTGCTGTTTCCTATATTGCTCATACGCCAGCAGTTCCACTTTTATAGGAAGGAAGGACAGTTTGTTGATTCATGATGACTGTAAAAGCTGCAAGACTTCAAGGAGAATGCCAATAAGCATCTGTTAAAAGGGAAGTAGGAAAACAAGCATTAACTCTTCAATTAACACTTTTTAAAGTCTGTTTGTGTCATTTATTAACCAGTTTGGCCTGGCTAAACTATGTTTTTCAATTTTGTTCACTTTGCAGTAGCTGGCCCTATTGTATCACCAACTTATTTTCCAAACGAGCTGTGCTAGAAGAAAATTCGTGAACAAAATTATGGCCAAGGGGAGCAGGAGAAGGTCAGCCCCACAGAGACCATGCTCATAAGCACTGCCAAATCACTGCGGTCTGTAGTCGTCCAGACCAGGCGTTAGGGGAAGTAAAGGGCCAAGCCACATGAACAGCTCTAGACAAAGTCACACAGTCCAGCCAAACCCATCAGCTCGGTCATGACACCTGGGCTTCCAGCACCAGCAGAAGATGGGATCAGCAGCTGTGGCTCTGCAGTGGTGATGAAGCTCCTGAGGTAGAGGAGAAGGGGCTGGACCTGAGCTAGGCATGAAATTAGACCAGTGTTGTCAAACAATGGTTGACTATAGCAGGGAACCATTGCTCCAGACCCACATTTCCCATAATATTTTGATTTGCTCCTCTAACAGGCCACCATGAACCAGAACAGCAGCATATGGGTGGAGATCCTCAGGGCCACTCCAGGATGCTCAACAGTCTGCAGCTCCTGGCCAGGTCTGTGCCCTTCTCCCTGCTTCAGGCAGCTCGGGTAACCCTCCCCAAGGAGATCTCTGAGGTGCCTGCATTGCCGGGAGGTGCCAGAGAAGCCAGACAGTCATACTCTGCAGCTGTCTGCCCCACCACGCCCTGAGATCATCATTCTCAGAGCAAAATAAGCAGAAGGAAACACATACTCATCCCTCAGCCGTTCCAGTTTGCTGAGGGTGTACACACTGGGTGACTGAGCTAACAGAATAGCTCACAGAAAAGGCAATGTCTAGTTCCTTCTCTCTCCTTCTACTGCTCTTCCTTCCCCCACAACCACACTCCTTCCTCCTCTCGCCTCCACCCCAGCTGCAAGGAGCTGCACCCTCCTTTAGGCCATCCCTTGCTATCACCAGAGCCCTCTCCCAGCTGGCGCAGCCTGCCAGACCAGCAGAAGACTGGTTTTCAGGGGGTGGGTTAGGGAATGGAGCCCATGCCGAGGAAGATGCAAGACGCACCTCTCCATTTCAGCGAAAAGTGAATTTCATTTCAGCAAATGTTAGAATTATAGAATGGTTCAGGTTGGAAGGGATCTTAAAGATCATCAAGTTCCAACACCCCTGCCACGGGCAGGGACACCTCCCACTAGACCAGGTTGCTCAAAGCCCCATCCAGCCTGGTCTTGAACACTTCCAGGGATGGGGCATCCAAAATGTCTCTGGGCAACCTGTTCCAGTGTCTCACCACCCTCACAGGAAAGAATTTCTTCCTAATGTCCAATCTAAACCTATCCTCTTTCAGTTTAAAACTATTATCCCTTGTCCTGTCACTCCACTCCCTGATAAAGAGTCCCTCCCCATCTCTCCTGTAGGCCCCCTTTAGGTATCGGAAGGCCGCTATAAGGTCTTCTCCAAGCCTTCTCTTCTCCAGGCTGAACAATCCCAACTCTCTGCCTGTCCTCATAGCAGAGGTGCTCCAGCCCTCTGATCATCTTCGTGGCCCATTCAATCATCATTGTGGCCCAGTGTGGGTGTCCTGTGCTGGGAAAAGGGGCACGGGACTGGCAGGCCTGTCCCCTCCAACCATGCTTGCAGCAGATGACATGGCCGGCTGGGGAACAGGATGAAGCCACGGCCCCTGGAATGGAAGGGAACTTTGAGAAAACTGCACTTACTACCTTCTTGGGACCTTGTGATCCCTTCCCTCTCAAGGCTTGTAATTATCTCTCCGAACTAATCAGAATCAGCAAAGCACTTGTAATCAGGAGATGGCTTCCATACATTTCAGAAGCCGGCAGGTGGAGCCAGAGAGCCGCCATTTTCCCCCCCTTCACAACACCCCCCCCACCCCAAATGGAGGGGCGGCTGCCGCCTGCCCGGCCGAGGCCTGCTCGCCGCTCTCCCCACGAATCCCCACAAGCTCTGCAGGCTCTGCCTCTTCAAAAGAAGTGAAGGAAAAAAAGAGGGGGTGGAAAAGCCCCTGGGGTTTTCCTTGTCGTCATTCCTTTCAGTGTCATCAAAGCAGCTAACCCCAGGTCACCAAAGGCTAATGGCAAATTCACTGACATCCACACTGGGAACTCCGAATCAGCCTGACCCAGGCTCAGGCAAGAAGTCAAAATCGCAGCCGTTCAAATAAGCAAGAAATTTTTTTAGGCTGAGGGTGGTGAAACACAGGCACAGGTTGCCCAGAGAGGTGGTAGGTGCCCCATCCCTGGAAACATTCAAGTTCAGGTTGGACGGGGCTCTGAGTGACCTGCCATAGTTGAAAATGTCCCTGCTCGTTGCAGGGGGGTTGGACTAGGTGGCCTTTAAAGCTCCCTTCCAACCCAAACTATTATATGAGCCTATGATTCTATGAAATGGCACCAATTAAAAACATCTCCTGCTCTCAAATGACAAGAGAGCTTCAGTCAGATACTTCACCCCTCTTGAACTCACTGTAAGGTTTAAACACAACTTTTGACACTGTTTGTGCTACACGTGAGACAGGCCTGCAGCGATGCCCCGGGATGAACTGCGCTTCTCGGCTGAGGGCCCCTCCCCAAGAAGTGACGGGAAGCACCAGCTCCATGGCCAGACCCGCTCTCCTGGGGTCCCAGTGCCCTCTCCTGGGCCCAGTGGCACCCACAGGCTGAGCGGGGCAGGAGCAGATTGGGATGAACCACGCTTCTTGGCTGAGGGCCCCTCCCCAAGAAGTGACGGGAAGCACCAGCTCCATGGCCAGACCCGCTCTCCTGGGGTCCCAGTGCCCTCTCCTGGGCCCAGTGGCACCCACAGGCTGAGCGGGGCAGGAGCAGCCGGCAGGGACTCGAGTGCCAGGCAGAAGAACACGGCGGAGCTGCTGCCCTGTGGGACTGGAGTCGCAGCAGCTGAGTGGAGGAAGTATTTGATGTAGGGAGCTGTCAAAAGCTTCCTCTCTAACATGCTTAGGAATAACAGCAGAAAGGCTTGACCTGGAAGAAGTGAAAGCGGCGTTTTGCAGGACTTCTGGGACCCCAACATAAGAAGACCGAAGTATTTGATGTAGGGAGCTGTCAAAAGCTTCCTCTCTAACATGCTTAGGAATAACAGCAGAAAGGCTTGACCTTTCTGCCAGCGTGCTCCTGGAAGAAGTGAAGGCGGCGTTTTGTAGGACTTCTGGGACCCCAACATAAGAAGACCTGTTGGAGCAAGTCCAGAGCAGGGCCATGAAGATGATCAGAGGGCTGGAGCACCTGTGAGGACAGGCTGAGAGAGTTGGGGTTGTTCAGCCTGGAGAAGAGAAGGCTCTGGGGAGACCTAGGGAACCTAAGGGGCCCTACAGGAGAGATGGGGAGGGACTCTTTGTCACGGAGCATAGTGACAGGAGAAGTAACAGTTTTAAACTGAAAGAGGGTAGATACAGATTAGATATTAGGAAGAAATTCTTTCCTGTGAGGATAGTGAGATGCTGGAACAGGTTGCCCAGGGAAGTTGTGGATGTCCCATCCCTGGAGGTATTTGATGTGGGGCTTTGAGCAACCTGGTCTAGTGGGAGGTATGCCTGCCCGTGGCAGGGGGGTTGGAACTGGATGATCCTGAAGGTCTCTTCCAACTCTAACCAGTCTGTGATTCTATATTTCTATGAATTTACTCCCAAAACAGTAAATACTACTCACCACTTACTTTTCGAATCCCCAGGGCATTAATTGTCATTAATACTTCGAATCTGCCCATGGTCCTGGTTACTGTTGTAATTTCATCTGCAGAGTCCAAAGCTGCATCAACCAAATCGTAACCCCAGGATCCTCATGGCCAGAAAGGGAAGAAATCATCCCTGCCTTTCTTCCCGGCCTCCTCCTCTGCAGTTCCCATGAGGGGGGAGAACAAACAGGAGGGCTACATATTGCCCATCATGGCTGGATGGTTCCTTGCGGTCTGCATCCTGACACGTGGAGAGATGTGCATACCCTGTCACATGCAGACAGCACAGCCATGTGTGGGCACTTCTCACCCCAAACTGATGCACACTCATCAAGGATATGGCAGAACAGGAGTCCCATTTTGGAACCTCTGACTTCACCCACCTACCCCGCTGTAGCCATCTCCTTGCTGGCAGAAAAGCACACAGAAGGAGGAAATGCTGTTCTGAAGAGAAAAGCGATCCTAATTCCCCTGCTATCATATTCCTACTCTTTCACTTACCGAGACTGCAGACACATTAACTCACAACCAAAATAGATTTGCCATCCATGGCTGCAACCCTGCTCCTAGATTTCAGTAAAGCAGCACCTACCATCTAGTAGCTGCTGCACTCTTTCCAGTCTTCTTCAAGTACCTTGGCTTTAACAAGGCCTCTCTGTTATCCTTCGTGGGCAGAACAACGGCTGCCAGGCTTTTTCAGTAATGAATACACAGTCTCTTCAAAAAAATCTAGGTCGACCCTCCTTTATATTTTACATACAACGTTTCCAAAACAAGAGCTGTTTTCCTCTGCAAGCACATGATAAGACATACTACGCATTTTCAATATGTCCACCAAATAGCCCAGCCCAGGGCCATTTGAATTGTCCTTCATGAGTACTACTCTTAGCACTTCTCTTTGTGAAATTTCAATTTCTTCACTGTGGACCCTCTCTCCAGCCTGCCAAGATCATTTTGAATTCATCTCCTGTGCCCGCTAAGGTTCCTCCAAGTCAAGGATACCTGCCAACTTCGTAAGCCAACTTTCAGCTACAGCATTCAGGTCACTGAGCAAGTTATTGAATGCAAGTGGGAAAGGAGGAACTCCTGCAAGGGGCTGTCAGGAAAGTCCTGGTAGGGGGAGGTCCTGCTGGTGGCTCAGTATCAAAACAAGAATTCCTGCCCAAATGCTTCTTTTCAAGCAGGTAAATACCTCCCTTCTGGCAATTTCACCGAGACTATTATTTTCAAATTGCCATGAGCTTCTCTACTAAATAAAGTGAACAGCAGTGAAACCTAGCACTGAGTCCAAACTAACACGTCTTGCAGGGAAGATGAAGGAATGGGAGGAGGAGGTAGCAGCAGCACTTCTGTGAATGCTCCAGGACAGCCACAAACCAGTGGCAAGAGCAGATGGGTGGATACACAGAGGAAGAGAAGCCTTGTGCTCCAGCAAAATTAATCACCATGGCTCTAACTCTAGAGCCTCTTTCTCTTGTTTGCTTATGAAATTTTGTGCGAGACAGCATCAGCAGATACACCTCGTTTATTCCCTCCTTTATTCAGATAAGACATGCTCATCTGTCAGGATCAGAAAATTGGCTGCCTTGAAACGATCTGTTCTTAGAAATCCACTTGGCTTTTTTAATGCTGTACTGCTTAGGGAGTGCATTCATGCCTTGCTTGGGATCAAAGCTGGGCTGACTGAGCTTTAATTCTCCAGCAGCCTATTTTTGCCATAATTTTCAAATATAAATACTGCGTTTGCTCTTCTGCATGTCTTCTGGGGCCTCTTACATGAGCTCTGAAAAAGCATCCCTAATGAGCATAACAGTCTCTGAACCATTCAGCACTACTGCTGGCATCATGTGCATAGTTAATACTCTGCCAAAATATTACAGAAATTGTATAACACTATGTTTGACATTAATGTTAAGAAAAGCATTCTTCCTCGCCATTATTACTGCATATTACTATCTTTTAGAATTAAACAGGAACAGTGACAGCCAGGGGAAAATAAACATCACGCAAACTGGAAGGTTATGCCTGTGGAATGATGGTACAAACAGACCAAAAGATAAATATCCTGTGAGAAACTATTTACACATTTCAGCCTGGTTCTGACTCCATTCACCACCAGGGTTTCATTAATGGTCTCCCCTGTCCCCGGGGTTCTGTGAAAGGGGAAATGAGATAACGCCCAACCCCACATTCTTACAGCGGGCCAGCTCTTTGAACAGCACCCAGCAGCCGCACTCTGACTAACGCCATCGGTAGCCGCTTTCCTCCCAAACTCGCTGGCAGAGGACCAGGGATCTCCCTCCCAGGCACGCTGCCGCAGACCCGGGGCCAGCTGGCTGCCGCTGGCCACCCTACCTCCCTCCGAGCCCCTGCCTCCCTCTGAGCCCTGCTGTGAGCCAGAGCTCGCTCCTCCGAGTCAAGAAACACTTCCAATAGGTCCCCGCTGCATCCACCAGCTTGAGTAAGGGATAGAAGTTACTCCTTTCCCTCTCTCCTCCCAGTGATATCAAAGAACCTTGGATTGCTGGCCAATGTCTCACAAGGGCACTGCAAGGGCTTGCCCCGCTCCACAGCCTCTGCAAGATAATGGTGGAGGTTCAGCATGTGAAGAAATCCAGCACACCTAGGGCATCAGAGGGCATTTACTTTGTCTTTGGATCTCACAGCCACCTCGGGGTTCTCTGGCTGAAGGGTCAGCTGAGGTAAGGCCTGTCAAGACGTGCCCCCTTGGTCAGGGTTGGACCATGGAGCAGAAGAGAGAGGTGGGGCATGAACACCTCCCCCAACCTGAGTGAAAACTCAGACAGACCTACTCACTGCAAAGACTGGATTTCTTTCAAGAGCGAGTTGCTCGATGCCTGGATTAAGAAGCTGCACAGAATTACATTATTTGTGGCAATCGTCCATGCAGCTATCAACTTCTGGGTTGCTGATCGACTGTAGCATTAAAAAAAAAATCAGGAAAAAGGTTCACATTTAACAAAACCAAGGGAATAAATTTAGGCAGCAGCACAGGGAAAAACAAGTTATTACATATCAGACCAGTGAAGATGAGCTCAGTGAAACAGCTTAATTGTTTGGTGGGGAAAATACAGTGAGTCACCCTTTAAGATTTTAAGTGTTCTCAATATAATCTCTCACAGGACTGTGAAGTACTTTGAGGACTCAGAAAGATACTGCAGTCTCTCTGATTCAATATCCCATCTACAAGTAAGCATTTTAATTATTTGACTTCATTGACATTATCAGCTGGGTCCCCGGTTTGAATAAATCTGTGTTTCAACACAGAACTGCCTTGAAGCTTTGTTTGACATACTGGTTGGCATATCTTCATACTGCACAAGCAACACACATTATTACCAGGTATGTGTAGCACTGACAATTTCTGTGCTCACCATTTACCCTCCCACCTCACCCACCATGCAACTTTCCTCTCCTGCCCTTCTCCCACCCTCTTTTGGGAGACAGAGGAAATGAAGAGCGTAAAGACTTTTATATAAGAATTCATTGTCTCCAAGTAGAGGGACTTTCTAACCCGGAAATACATAGAACAGTATATGGAATACATGGAGCACGTTGCTTTCTGAAGGCCATCATAGCCTGAAGTACTTTTATTCACAGGAGAGCCCCTTCTAGTCCATGTCTGACTTTGCACGTCAGTGCAGTAGTCCTCAAGAACTCCTGCAGCATTTCAGGTCAACATCACTGGGGTCATGCATCTGCAGAAACCACCCCAGCGTTCATCCAGCTCCCCTTCCATCACCCAGGTGGACTGCCAGGCTCTGCCCACCATCCCCTCCTTCCTCAGCACCCTCCTCCTCTCACCCACTGGGTTATCCAGGGACTTGTTTTCCTTATCAGTGCTTTTACAGTAGTGCAGTGGGAAGGCGCAGCAAGGGAGAGGCAGGAATGAGTGTTGAATGTTTAAGCCGGTAAGAAGCAAAAGGATATCCTTCAGAAGATAAACCCCCAAAAAACTTATCTGTAATCATTCACCATTAAAGTCCTGTGTTTGACCTTACAAGCATAAAGCTTTGATGTAATTGCTACCGGCAATCACTGAGAGTGCCAGTTTGTAGAAAGTCGGTACACATATGACACATATTTTACAGCTCTTGCAATTTATTCAGCTTTATGTGACAGCAGCTACGCAGTAACTTTCCAAGTTGGCACTATCATTTGACTCTTTTATTTTTCCCCTGAAAAATAGGGGGTCCATTACTGCAAAGCAGGGCAGTCATATCTGCAGGATAACCTAAGGTAGCACTCCATTCTGCTGGCTGTAACAAAAGCAATCATTAAGGGGAAACAAAACCACTTTCATTATAAATCAAGTTCAATCACCCTACTGCTTAGCACTGAATAATAAAATGATTGAATTTAGTAAAATAGTATCAACACTTTTTTTTTTTTTTTTTGCAATTCCACCTGTGGAATATTAAACACTCTTTAAACCTAAATTGTATTCCTCTGACAGTTTTACCTGATTTCGCTTCTTTACAGAATCACAGAATCTTCTAGGTTGGAAGGGACCTTAAAGATCATCTTGTCCAACCGTCAACCTAACTGACAAAAATAGACACCCACACAACAAACAAGGAGCATCATCACTAAACCATACCTCCCAGCACTACATCAACCCATCTTTTGAACACCTCCAGGGATGGTGCCTCAACCACCTCCCTGGGCAGCCCATTCCAATGCCTGAGAACCCTTTCAGTGAAAAAATTTTTCCTAATATCCAGCCTGAACCTCCCCTGGTGCAACTTGAGGCCATTTCCTCTTGTCCTGTCGCCTGTGACTTGAGAAAAGAGACCGACCCCCATCTCTCTACACCCTCCTTTCAGGTAGTTGTAGAGAGTAGGAAGAAGGGGGTGTGAAGGCAGGGAGCCATTCCCCAGCTGACCAACCTCTTTACATACCACAGCTCTCCACTGGCTGCTTCCCTCTACTGCGTACTGACTCTAGTGTCCTTAAACTATTTTCCCTGGAGCACTCCTGTAGGACTGGGTAGTGACGTGGGGCTCAGCTGGCTGAGGTGAAGGAGCCAGAGAGGGTGCAGTGCAGGAGACCAAATCCTGCTCTGGGCTTGCATCCTCACCTCAGACCCCCTGGAGTCTAGCAGAAAGGCTGTTTAGTTAAAAAGAAATGAAAAATAAACCATAGTAGTTTAACTCGAGCAAAGGGAACAGACTTCAGGGCTCTCACGCTCATGAGCAAAGCACTCATAAGTGGCGTGGTCCCACCTCAGCTGGATTTGCAGCCTGTCTGTCAGCTGGGCTGGGGGTCCTCTGGCAACTGGGGACACAGATAGACCGGGGGTGTCCGTCTGTCTGTCCATCCCACTCCTTTTCCCTATTCATTTGCCCGAGTGTTTACACCAGGCAGTGCCAAGAGAAGCGGAACACTTGAGTGCCCAGGTGGGGGCCATGAGCATGAACCCAGGTGAGCAGGATCCCTGGTGGAGGCCATCCTCCAAAGCGCCTTGGCAGGCTCCCACTTTCTCATTTTTGGAGAGGGCGGGAAAGCACTGCTCCAAGAGCAAAGGTGCGGCAGGACGGGAGGAATCTGGGCTGGGAGTCACAGTGGGGCGGACTGGGAGGGATGCGCCTGAGTCACCTCGCCTCTGCGTTTGCTGCTCCCCACCAGCCCTGCAAATTTTGGCACCGTGCTCTCTCCCCCACCCCCGCTACCTGGCTGTGCCCCTTCACCTTTCCTTCCCTTCACCAGCTTCAATAAATAGGGTATCAGATACCAGGCGTTTCACTTTAGGAGAAGAAAACAGCTCTTTTTCCTGCACTGGGAAAACCAATCAGCTCCCATTCAAATCAAAAGGAAAAGATCGTGTGGATGCATTTCAATTAATTCCATAGGAGAAGCCACTTCATTCACATCTTCTCTTGGAGAAGGGGTGGTTTTGAGCTGAGTTACCTAGGGGAATCATTTCATTACACAGTGTCTTTAAACTGGCAGGCGGCTGTATTTGCAGAGGCCTCAATTTAGCTGAGCCATAATCTGGGGGCAAATAAGGGGAAAAAATAAAGAACTGTTTTTCCATCTGCTAGATCAGTGGTCTACAAACTATTCTGATCACATACATCTTAACAGTAAAAACTTTTGAGCATGCATCCCCAATATATGTATCTTTATCCAGTTATAAATCATCTGCATGTATTATTGAAGTCCCAATATTTTCTTCCTGCACCCCAATGCATCGTCCCATGCACACACCCCGCTTTGGAGACCACAAGACCAAATAATATGGTGACAGTGGCCGCTTTGTGCCAGAAGCGGGACACATATGGACAACTAGCAGACAACTGCAGAAACCCAAGTGTTCAGCCTGATGCCAGCTGAAGAGATTTACAGACAAATGATAAAGCAGATAGGAAATGAAGACTAGAGCGGGGTGGCAGGAGATCATACCTTTGCATCCCCTCTGTTCCCTTTTTTGTTTCACCCAGTCTTCTCCTAAATGATTGCCCAAGCAAAGTTCTCCCCAGACAGCCCCTCCACAACCTGCTCTCATTGGCAGGGATTAAAATGAGGACCACATCAAATTCTACCCTTCTACAGTTGTACCTTCTCAGGAAGCCACCACATTCAAAATGCTGCTTGTGGGCTCTGGTGGTGAAAGGTTCACAGCAAAAATGAAGGGCATGCAAAGAGCAAAACAGCAAGTGCACGAAGAGCAAGTTCACTCATGAAGACTGCAGTGATTTAAGAGCAGTTTCAAATCGACTTGGATAAACTGGGATAACCATCCTTGTTTGGATTTAAGGGAGATGATTTTTTTAGGTTTAAAGATGATCCCATGCACAGCTCACCACTGATTTAATAGGGATTCAGATACATCAACTGTCATCTGCTCCTGGTACCAGCCCATCTTGCAGGCTCTCATGCCACTACCACCATCAAATACTCCAGGGCAACTTTCAGGTGGCATACATCTCAGGAAGGAAAAAGAAAACAAAAAGAAACACAACCAAAAGAAAAACAGCACAAGGCTTCTTTGGAGTAAGAGGGTGTGGTATTTCTCAGAAATTTTTTCCCTTAAAAGTAATTTTTAAAGCCTCTCCAGACACACACCCTTCATAAAAGAATGTGAAGAAGCAGCATTCACAGAGATCCCAGAAGTGATCTAAATATGGGCCACATAAGAAGCGTGTTATGTATATAAATGATAACATTCAGATAAAGAGTTACTGTCACGGTATACCCTTAAAAAGCAGTTAAAAACTGAGATCTAAAATCACTCCTAATCTGCAGTGGTTTTTTGGCGTTTGTGCTTCCTCTGACAACAGGCATTTCCATTTCTACTTCCATTTACTTCTAACTGCTATAAAAATAGCAAGTCATGAGGTTCGGTTAATCAAGGTTCACCATATAAATAAATACAAACTTAACATCAGGTGTGAGGAAAGCTACAGGTCAATTTCATGTGTGGAAAGAAGAATAAGGGCAGTACCAGAACTGGTATTAGAATTACATGTTTATTTTTTCCGTTCATTCATTCTCTTATGGTAAGTTACACGTTTGTAATAATGATAGGAATAGATGAGGAAACCATAAGCCCTAGAAGGAAATGCACTTTAACCTATGACTTCCATATACTATTAAAAACTATGAAGAACTTATTTGAAAATACTGCTGCCACACAGCTCAAAAAAAAATCTGATTAACTTCTTTCAGAGTAACCATCACCACCCTAATTAATACATAAGATTTAGCAGAAGAAACCGAAATCCCAAGATGTTGTACCTAACAAAAAGTAAACACTAATTTTGTGTACTAGATATTCCAATAATAGAAAGAAGTTTTTTCCAAAATTTACTTTCTTGCTTTCTAAGCAATCTACAGTTGCAAGGATGCCAAGTTATTTTGAACACAGCCCATAAGAGAATTCATTCAAGACAGCATAAAAATGCCAGCCCAAAGGATCTTTATTTTACTACCATTTTTAGATTGTGGCAATGCCAATAACATACAATTATCAATCTTGATGTATGAAAAGAGTACCAAATTAATTTTTAAAAAGTTACTTTTCTTGTCTAGCAGACACCTTTTTTTGGTAGCTCTGATCTGCTACTGAAAAATAAGGCATTGGTCCAAAGTAAAGAGTAAGCCTAGGGGAAAACAAATAAAGGTCTTTGAATAATACTCAAAAAATTTTCCACTAGTTCTTTTGACAGAAAGAAAAAGAGGAAGAAAAGCATTTTCATCTGAAACAACACATGGAAAAACAATTTGGGTTCTCTCAACTTAAGGGAAAAAAAGGCAAAGGAAGTTTTTATTAAAAAAAAATAAAAAAACCAACACAAAACTGTACTTGGCAGCAGAGAGCTCAGCCGAGCCATGGGAGTCCACCTCCCTGCAGCATCTCCTGCACGCCCCACTCCCTGCCACGGGTGCAAGGGGGTTACAGCTCTGCCACGCTGTGACCCGTGAGCAGGAGCAAAACAGCAGAGACTTTTTGTCATCTTTTGTTCCCATGTGACGGGGAACATGAAAAGCCAAGAGGAGACAGTCGGGCAGGCTGGGGCCAGTGACACTCACTACTTAATGATGGCGTCTGCAACAGCTAGAGATTTAAGAGACACATTTTTGACTACTTTTTGTTTATGTAAGAGCTTCAAAATGTACTGGACAGTTATAGAAATGCGAAAAGACACTTCCCATTCTAAATGCTTAAAATGAAAAAAAAAAAAAAAAAAAGATGGCTGAAAATGAGAATTCAGTAAAAGATGTGATGGGCACGTACTCTTGATTTATTTCAAATCTTATTTTCCATGCTGGGCTCCTGGCTGCTCTTCTGCTACTTAAACCTCTTGCAGTCATTGCAGATGAAACAGTTCAGATGGGATTTGGACAAGTCTGTGCCAGAAGCCTTCTGCCCCTTCTGCCCCTCCTGCAGGAGTGACTGTGGGCATGTTGAACTGTAGAACCATCCTGGGAAGAGACACTGGCAGGAAGGGGGGGAATAAAGGCGGCAATGAGCAGGGACAGCTCGGATAGAAAAAGCTGGTGCAGTAAGGGAGGATTTCAGATGACCGAGGGTGGGAGGGAGGGAAAGGCAATTGCCAACCACAGCCTGTAACGGGAAACAATGAAGTTTCATCCTGGAAAGCCCAACATCCCACCAAGTCCCAATATGTTCCAGATTTATTAGTGGTTAGCAGTAAATGCTTGAAAAGAAAGCACAAGAATTCCAGTAAATGGATTCAAGACAGTAATACAGCCAGAGAAGATGATATACAACAGTATTATATGAAGTATGTTAACTGGAAGTGAGACCAAGGGGTGCACCTTCAGAAAGATGGTTGGGGAAACATATCTGAACTTCTGCTGAAATGATTGAGAACAGCTTCAGATGCTGAGCAGTTCAAAAAAATGGGATTCGTAACCCCGTGCCTTCTCTTCCTGGAATCATTACAGAAAAGCAGCTTTTAAATTATCCAGATTTAAATTATCTTAAACTATCCTGTACCTAAAACTTGAAATTAAATCCGATTTCCACAAAGAACACACTCAAAGTGGTGTAAAGTTCCTTTAAATTCTGGACTCTCCATGCCCTGATTTTCAGTTTATAGATGCCGCAGGATATTAAAAATAAAAGAGCAATCAGCCCTCAGCTTTAGCCACCAGTGCCAGGAACCATGGAACAGCAATTAGATGCTGGAAGTAAGAGGCAAAAGAGAAGAAAGACAAATGAAAATAAAACTTTCCTTGTGCTCAGATCAGCCTCAGGATTTCCAGCCGATTTGTTTCAGCTATGGAGACCTTCATTAATATGTTATTTGTACTTGGATAAAGTACAATAGAAATTAATTCTTTTAATAAAATCTTAAGGAATTATATGGGTAAACCATGCCAAAGAGCATATACCTATCCAAAGGGATGGATGAATATCACTGTGGGGACCATGCTACCCTGTTCTTACCCTCCCAATGGGGAGCCAGAGGAAAACATCACACCTTTGGGTTCAGAGCAAGAAGGGAGAGGTTGCTTTATCCAATATTAGTATATGCTTAGGTTGCTGAAAGGCACCTCCCAAATACAGAATAATCAGTCCAATCAACCTATAACTGAGGGTGTAAAAACAAAGGGTTTGTAAAACAGACACTACTAAGGAACAACAGAGACTGTTTTCTCCCCTAAGGCAGGAGATGGATGCCAGTTCAAAAGCACCTCATTGCCGATGTTCTTACCAGCAAGACATTTGGCAAAGTAAAGGCTTCCTTTGTTTGCTGCTTATGTGTGTTTGCTTTTAAGCGCTTTTTCCCAACTGAACACCACCACCAAAAAAAAAAAAAAAAATCTGTATATCATTCCTGGCCCTGCTCTCTGACCTTCAGCGAGCTGCATCTCCTTGAAATCACAGTTCAGAGACACAGTTCAGGCACAGCCCATTTCACAGCTCCTCAGGCAGGATCAAACATGCTGCAGCAGGGTGGTGCTGAGTACCAGTCCACTATAAACACTCCTGCCCAGATCAGATATTTTTCAAAAATATTGGCAGGTGACCTGTCCTGGTATAAAACCTACTAACACGAAGTTATCACCAGTCTTCCCACAGCTGGCATAAACTGTGTGTTTTGTGCTCTGCCCAATTAAAGAGAGATATTATTAGTGCCTGTGCCTGACCACATTTGTCCCACTGAGAAGCGCCGGGTGTAAACCACTGGGTGTAAGCCCAGCCCTAAGCTACACTTAACTTACACAGCATGTGTGCCCCTGAACATCACCAGCAGTTTCTTGCTTTCCAAAACTGGGATGGGAATCAAAGTTGCTTATAGCATAAATGAAAATCGGCCAATACTTTTAACTTGGATAAAGCATATCTAAAAATGCTATCCTGTACTCTTACGGCAACATTTCAAATGTCAAGGTCACGCACAACATGCTCTAGAAATTTAATAGTCTGGATTCCCACCTGGATGACCCGTCGGAGAGCAGCACCATTTTAAGTCCACCTCAGAAAAAGATTTAGAGGACAGATAGTTTGTAATATGCGTGAAGCTAGACATTTTTTTTCCAATTACTGGGCAAAAAATAAGATTTTAGACCTCTCAAATAGAGACCAGTTTTTTGTGGTTAGCTGTCTTTCAACTCTTCCGGCGTGCTTGGGGAGAGGCTGAGAGAGATCTGACATCCCTCCCGGAGCACAGTGAGAAGCTCCTGGATTTCCACCCAACCCTCTGACCAGTGATACAACAACCAGCATATGAACTTGAAGCTGGTCAACTCACTTTTCAGAAGATCCTCTCATCCTCTGCTCCCACACCTAAACCTCGCTGCCACCATCACACCTGCAAGGCTGGACTTCAAGAGCAGCCCTGGGGAAGCCAAAGGAGTCCAAGCATCTATTTAATACCATGCTTGGTTGCCACTGTTACAGCCAGGGTGGCAAATCTTCTGTTCTAACCTTGCTTTCCAACTATCCCCTTCAGAAGCTGGCTTTTCCACACGTATTTATAAAGGAGATAATAACAGGCATCTCTGACCAGTCCAGCCTGATGCTCAGTGTTCAGCAGAAATCACCAGCCTTACATACGTTAATTAGGAACAGAAACCCAACCCAACCCACACAGAGATTAGGGTTTCAGCAACTTAATGGATAAATCATTACAGTTGTCCAGAATCAAATCTGTTTCATGGGAGAGGGGGGGAATGATGATACCAAATGAACAGAAATCCTGTTTTTATGGATTTAATCCATTAAATCCCAATGTGCTGTTCCTAATGTCGCTGAAAACCACTGGTATAATGCCGAGTAACACAAGAAACATTGAGCAAGCAGTACAAATAAACCAGACACCTTAGAAACCGGAGTGACTTAGACATCTTGAGATTTATCTTTCCCTTCCTTCCTTCTTTACCCTCTTTAGTACTGAAGTGCCCCGCCACAGGCATTTCAAAGCCCTGCTGCTTGCGGGATGCACCGTGATTAGAATCCCCTTGGCCAAGCTGATGTATAAATGCCATCTCCCCTGCTGCTGTTGTGCTCACACACACCACTCACCAAGCAGCAGCGCTGCAAGACGCGGCGCCCCTCTCCTGCTCTCCCTTTCCTGAAGGGGACTTCTGGCTTTGCCAAAATTTCACTACTGCAAATCACCACCAGTACATGGCACAGGCAGCCACTCCTCAGACTGGTCCCACACGTGCCCAGGAGATCACCTGGACCTCACCCCTGCCAGAGGCAGAGTCTGGCTCACAGGCAGGTCGCCAGGACCCCACAGCCCGCAATCCCACAGGCTCCCACCCCACTCCCACCCACTTGCAGTAGCCACTCCACTGCCAACCCAGACCTCAGCTCCCTTCCACAAACACAACACGCTCCCTGCAAAATTCACCCCTCAGAGCTCATCCGAGGATCCGTGCAGGCTCCCATGAACCAACACCTCCCTTTTGCTTACCCATCCGTAACCATTTCGCTTGCACCGAAGCCGGAAGAATAGCCCGCAGGTCATCAGCCAAGTGGCTACTGGGCTCAAAATGTAAACTAAATTATACCAGTTAGCACCACGCTGGGTTAATACACAACTTCTTCATACTCCGCTGCAGAAGACCGAAACTGAATTGTCATTTGGGTGCCAACCTTCTGAGCAATCAGACCTGCGCCGACTCGCTTTTCATAGCCTGCAGGCCCGGACTTTCGTTTTCTTTCTCACATTTACATTTGCATCACAGTTTGCCAAACTATGCGAACCCAATTATGGCAACCAAAGGGCGTTGCCAAGATCTGTTGAAAAATGCTGTAAATAAAACTATAGGGTCATATAGTACAACGATCACTTTTTAATTAAATTCAGATCTTTTGTATAGGAAAAAAAAAAAAGGCAAGCTGAAACAACTTCAGTTACGAGTTATACACAAGACATAAATTGCACAAAATATACTTTACCAGGTGTAAAATCCAAGCTATGACATCTTCAACCAAAGACATTTATCTGTGGGCACAGGGATGTGACACTGGGCAGAGATGGTGTACCCATTTATCTAGCAAGCAGCTGCTCTTCTTTAAATATGAGAAACAATAGATTAGGAAAATATCCTCCTGAGTTTGAACTGTTACGAGACCAACCTTACTGTACCTCCCAGACAAAAATAACTCGAAACAGCAATAGTTTCATCTGTGTATCTGAGACACAGAAGCAAACTTTCAAAACCGACAGAATTATTTCCCAAGAATTAGCAGGTATTTTGTCTTATTTGGCCACTGATGTTCCATCTACAGACCCCTGAGTCTAAACCAAGCCCCAGTAAACAGCACAACAGAATTTCAGTTGGCTTCGAGAAGAATTGGGACAGACTTGCAATTAATCAGCAATTAATCGGTTAATCACACTAACCTCTAGCATTTGCACATGTTATCAAAAACGTTAAACAACAAGTGATCAAACAAACAAATTGAGGTATTTCTGTGTTCCTAACAACATGCAGAAGATAATCAAATATTACCTTAAACTGGAGCAGAATTCTCTATTTACATGCACGCAGTCTTGTGGAATTGTCACGCTAATCTATTTTTTTGAAGTTAATGATACATTCCCTGCAGATTTGAAACAAACTTGATTCTGAGTAAGGGAAAATCACCTGTATTTCTGATGGGTAATCATTTCAACTTTTATTATAGAAGTTGGCAGAAAGATAAATCAGGACAATCATTTTATAATCAAATTTTTTTTTCCTTTTTGGGGGACTTTATTTTCTCCATTAGGAACTCAGTTTCTGTTTAGGCTACAAAACTCTCATCTGACTGAAAACTGTTAACATGACAACAGCAACAACAAGTGGGATGTCACAGTAAAACCCTAGGGCTTGTTCACAGATGGGTTTTGTACTGGGACAAATTGCTATCTGTTCCCAACAAGCATGCCCCAAATCTTCCAGATATAGGAGTCAGGGAAGACAAAACCAACAGTTTTAGACTTAAAAAGTAAAAAAGAAATAGAAAGGGATGGGGGAGAAGGAAAGGGGAGAATATTCTTAAAACCCATTCCTCAGGTATTTCCATATCACTGCCAAGCAGTAAAAAGGGAAGTAACCCCCCCATTTTAAAATACCTCTGCAAAAGCTGCTCGATTTAAAAGAATGAAAAAGGCAGCTGGTGGTCCACCCCATCTCCCTCTGGACATGGCAATACAGAACAAACCCTTTCTGAATCCCGCTCCTCCAATTTTCAGAGGTGGGCACATTTCTTCCCCTGTAGAAGACACTTGAATATTCTTAGAAAATGCTCCTGTATTCCTGGGGAAAAAAAAAAATAAATGTATGGCAATTTAATCTTCATCCTCCCTGGGTTGCTGGCCTCACCTCCCAGAAGATACAGCCAAAGGGGTGATGCAGACAGCAACTCTGCAGAGAGAGATCAAGAGAAGCCAAGTGGTAGCACGTTGGCCAGCTGGCTAGAAATGACCACAGTTTGGCTCTTCATAACTAATAAATAAGCAAACAGTTCCTGACTTCAGCTGCAGTTTCCTCTCTTCTCCCCTCCCCGCACACAAGTTATTAGTGCAATCGGTTCAAAGCGTGGCCTCGTGCCCGTGTGCTGAAGAGGAAGAGAAAGCCACTGCTGTGGTTCAGGTTGATGAAGCGCTGAAGACGTTCTCTGTGAAAGCACGTATTCGTTAGCACAGAAAACGCATATTTACATTTGCAAAGCAACAGGGTACACCAGAGCTGTTAGGGAATTAAACATCCCAGCATACTACAATAAGGTGATGTAAGATGATAAAGTACATCATAAGAAAAAAATAAAATTCTTCTGGTGTTGAGAAAAGACAGAGGGGGTGGCATCACCGTGAGGTTGCCAGGAGGGTTCCCAGAGCTACATCACCGTGCAGGCTGCCGACCACTGATGTGTGTCTGGACAACCCCAAATACTGCCACTGTTTCTCTCAACTCCTTTTACTTGTACAGAGCAAATTTTGCATTTCAGTGCATGAAGCCCATGGGGATAGGCCTGGCAGGAGGGTCTGGAGATGCCAGCTGTAACTTTTATTGCTCACCGAGTGGCCACTTTGCACGCCTCCCTCAGCTGCACCACGCCACGCCACCAGCTTCTCTTTGGGTACGGGCAGCATCATCCTGCCAAGGGGCAACTGCGACTTTCCAGCATCCAGGGAGAAAAACCAGCAATGACATTTTTGTGAAGGCAACAGGCAGCACCAAAGTGCTCCTTGCCACAGTGCTTTTGAAGCTGTACCATCACCCGCTGAGGTTTTAAAATGTTAGCAACTCTTGTTGATGCATTTCTTGCCTTCGGAAGGAAGGCTTTGGTAGAGGCATCCTGTGTTTGTTTATACACCTGACCAGGCAATTGCCTGTAATATTTTGGAGACAACATCCTATTGCAGCACCTGCTTGTACACAATGAACAGAGTAATGGAGTAATTTACAGCAGAGTCACTTTAAAAAAAAATAAAATACATTTTCTCCTGCCACTCTTTTACTTGTTTGTTTGGTTTAAATGCTTCAGGTGCTGTGACAGGTATCCCTCAAGAAAGCTTATAAAGAGAATACAATAGCAGAGATGCAGTCTAACACTCGTGTGAGCCATGGACAACAAGGGTGAACCCAGGCCCTGTAACTGGGGGTGTGTGATGTGCCAGCTCCATCCACTTGAGCTCTTGGCTCTAGGAAAACAAAAATTGAAACTCGTATCTTGACCCAAGTGAACTCAGGTATTTTGCTCGAGTGCTCTGTTTGATTGGGACTACATTGTCTTCAGACTAAATAAATTAATCCAACTATTTTTACTTAGATACATTTCACTGTTTATGAATTTCTGAAAAACAGGTATATCCTTTCTGTAAATGTTTAATGTTCACTTTAAGATAAGAATATTGGAGCCAAATATTACAAGCTCCTTGTCGTCACTGATCTCTGTTAATATCATGAGGAAAAAAAAAAAAAAAGAATCGAAGTATTCAGTAAACGCAATTCTGTTAACATCCTTGCAACATTTCACTAATGAAAACTCATGCTACAATCTGAAATACTAGATATTGATGTCAAAAAAAAAAAAAGAATCAAAGTATTCAGTAAACGCAATTCTGTTAACATCCTTGCAACATTTCACTAATGAAAACTCATGCTACAATCTGAAATACTAGATATTGATGTCACAGACACTTTTGGGGGGCTTTTTGAACTTTGTATCAACACGAACTTTAGATGAACTTTAGGCACTTCCGTAGAATGCAGAACAATGCATTTTTAGTGTGAACAACTAGGAATTTCCTTCTAACTATTTCAGGGAGAACCTGCCTCTCTCTTGCATCCCCAAGACCAACCACAAGACCATTCTTATTTAAACCATGAACACAGAGTGGATAACTCAGTTTTTCCAAGTCTGATCTGGAACTAAAGCCCTGCTCATCCTGCACACACTTCCATGAAGAGGAAATATGATGCCTTAGAAAATCTGGACTCAGCAGTTTTTTATTATATTCTCCCCCCACTGAAGCAGGGAGAACTGGTAAATATCTGTAACGTTAACCAAACAAGGAGCATTACTCAACATAGGAGAAAAAAACCACCAACATTAGTACCAGCAACGTCCATCATGCCTACACGGGTGAGACGCCAGAAGACAGCTTTCTGTGGTGTGGTTCTTTCTCTGGCAGGATGGTCTCCCCCCAGAAGACCTCCCAGCACCACATTGCCACCACTCAATTCATCCAAGCAATGAGTTGTGATGGCCACAGCAGCCCTGCTGGGCACACAGTGACTGACAACCCAGCATCTGCCCCACCACTTCCTTTCTACAAACTGCAGCACAGTACCTGCGTGGAAGTAACACTGCACATTTTAAACTGTGTATTTATGGACTTAACAGAAAATCCGTTATGTAAAGTAAGCCACGACACTGCTACATATTATCAAAATCCATCGGGTAATAACAACTAAACTAATTTTACCTGAGATGACACAAAACACTCCTTTTGTAATTCTGCCTGCCTTGGGAATCTGTCCATGCTGAAACTGCTCTGAAAAGACATCGATATCATACAACAGCACTAAACTCCTTTAATGCCTCTTTTAAATACAGGTTCACAAAGCTATTTATAAATGAATAAATAGCCGAAGGTGAACAAAAAGCTTTCTCATGAAACGCAATATTACTGTTCCTGGATCCTCTGCCATTTTATCATGTTCTAGTAATTTTCCCAAGGGTAATGCCAAGGATCCTCTTAACTGTACTGTTTACCCATCTCTGCACAGTAAACATAAAAATATTGATTTTCACATTTTCACTCAGATTCAATTTGACACGAGAAATCCAAATCATTTCCCCCTTGCAGTGTATCAGCTAAGGAATTGCAAGCACAAAGAGCTTCACCCACATCGAAATGATGCGGCATCGTTAATATGTGACACTTAAAATAGCTCTTCATTTTCTCTGTACTCCTCAAAACGAAGCCCTGGTCCAGCAGTAGGTTTAATGCAGGCTGGGGAAGGGATGGGTCTGAAGGCAGCGTCTTCGGGGTGAAGTTTGCCTCGGATATGAGCAGGCATCAAGGACCATCTTACCTTCTCTTGAGAAGACTACTGGGATCTGTAGCGACCCAGCCAGAGCCCGGCGCATCAAACATCTCTCCCATCGACAACCCTTGGACCCTCTATAGGTCCCACTGGAGATGTCAGGGCCATCATTCCCATCCTGCTTGTGACAACAAGAAAAATGCAGCTTTCGGTCTTAAGTTTGGGAACTTTCACCTTTGGGCTTACACCGTACGTAGCCACAGGCAGTTATTTCATCCCTCCTCCCTTGCTTTATCCAGCTGCAGAGCTGTGGCACAACTCATCCCCCCACCGCCCCGGCCGCACTCCAAAGCTAAACCCAGCCAGGCGACCGGACGGCTTCGTGCCACCGCCTGAAGACACCCGGTGGGGTTGAGTGGCAGCATTTCACGGGGGGACATCACGTGAATGAGATGCCCAGGGAGAAGGGCAGCCTTTTCTCTTTGAAAAAAAAAGAGAAATTGTAACTGCTGGAGATTTCAACAGAGGGGGATTCATCCCAGGGCTGCCAGCCCATCCGTTTCCCCCAGAGACTGCCCTGCCTCTATGGCTTTCTTTTATATTTTTTTATCAAAACATGAATCTGAAACAGCTCTTCAGTGTTTGAATAAGCAGGAAATCAGCCAAAAGAATAAGCCTCACCGGCCTTTAGATTATTTCAAACAATTGACAATAAGCTGCTATTCTTTGATATAATTATAGAAATCATACTTCTTTGATGCACAATGGAAAAACGAGCATGCTGAAGTGACAAAAGGAAGTAGATTTTTTTCCTGGGAGATAAGTACTTTTATAAACAACACCTACCCTGAGGATTATATTTATACAACTATTTCAACAAGCAAGACTTTCGAAAGTCCACTGCGACCCACTGATGAGAAAAAGATCAAAGAAACTAACAGGAAGGCCAGGATGCAATCAAAATATTTGATCAGTGAGAGGTTTTTTTATCTGAGCCATAAACCCAAGGGCATTTCAGGGGAAGCTGCAGGAGAAGCCGCCGTGAACACCCAGAGGCGGATGGAGCCCCATAGGGGAATCTTCCCCTCGTGCCCCGCCAGCATCCCACCATCCCCCCCTGCGTGGGACACCACCAGTGCCTGCTCTCCTGGGTCTCCCCTCATTTTTGGTACAGCTACCTTAAACAACCAAGGACGGAAATTTAACTCATTCTCCTAAATCCCACCACCTCCCCCACTAAAGTTAAATATTTGGCCTTTGGTTAAACCAAATGGATTTTTTTTCTTCTTTCCCCTTTTAAAATGAAGTCTCACGATCCCCGTGTGACCCGGTGGGAGGACACAGGGAGGCAGTGAGACCCTGCCGTGCATGAGAGCACTCCCAGAGCCCACCCGAGCGTCAGCTTGCTCAATGGCAGAGACGGATATAATGAGCTTTTAATTACTTCCTTTTTTTTTTTTTCCCAAAGAACAACAGAAGTGCTACTGGGATTTTCCAATTTTCCTCCTCACACTTTTTTTTTTTTTTTAATAGACTTGGCAAACATTGAAAAGCTACATATTTGGATGCAACTCGTGTTCAGCAACTGCTTCGATAGTTTAACTTTTGAAAGAAATAACAAAATCTAACTTTCTTTAAAGGATTTACTTTTACTTGTTCGCATATTCCCTAGGTTATCAGATCATGTCCCTTAGCTTCTCTGACAGCAATATACATATCCTTGTAACCAGAGAAGTATGGGAAACTCTGGAAACATCCAACTGTGTACAAACATTTAAAGCTTAGATACCCTAACACAAAACAAGTACGTCTCTGAAACAAACATCTCCAGATGTTATAATATATTTTTATATATAGACAGAGATATATATAAGAAGTGACTCAGACACGGAAAGCCAAAAGAATGTGCTCATTTCCTGAGGCTGGCTAACAAAAAGAAAAAAAATGTGAATGAAGGAACAAAGATTTCAGAAGTCAGCTTTTTCTTAACAGCAGCAGCTTTAAAATGATCCACTTTGATTCCCTTCTCATATTATCAGAATACTGCCTCTCTCTTGCAACTGCATATACTTACAAAAGGAAAAAAACCTTTGTTTTCTGGGACGTTTAAAAGTACTATAGAAATGTTGCACTTGAGAGGTTCCTGCCCTTCTCCTTTCAGCCCCACAGCTCCCATCAAGCCCCTTTTCCCACTGCAGCTTTTCTTGTCTCCCAATACAGGGCCTGAGAAGAACAAGCAAGCAGCCATGTGCGCCATGGCTGGCCCACAGTTGGATCTCCATGTGGAGGGACTCAGCCCAAAAGACTTCATAGGCACAGCCCTTGCTCCATTTTTTTTTTTTTTTTCTCAACAGCACAAGCAGGTATAAAAAGCATCCAGTTCCTCTGGGACCTGAAAGCAATGGGTGAAGCAAGTCCCTGGGCACCTTCAGATCACGAAGTCGTGTCGTGCCAACAAACGTTAGGTAGATTTAAACAGGCATCGATGTGTCGCTGTTCTTCCTCTGTGCCCTTTCTGATCATAACTTGTGTGTCACGAGGTCGGCACGTGAAGCCTCCTTCCTCCAAGCCCTCTGAAGGTGAATTTCTGTGAACTAGTTCTGTGACAACCATGACAAAACCACTGCCGGGGTGGTATCCCTTCAGGCAGGGCTGTAGGAGGAGACAACAAGCTGCAGAAAGAACATACTCAAGTGTGCTTGCTGCTGTTGGAAGCACAAATACGCAGGTGATCCTCCTTGAATGACCTGCGGGCACGCGATCCCTCTTCCAGTGCAGCGGAGCATGGACGTGCCCCTTCCCGACAGCAGACCTGGGACGGCCACAGGTTGTCCCCAGCCCCAATCCAGACCACCAGTGAACACTGCTCCCTCCTCCTTTAGATCCAAACACCTCCTCACAGAACCCCACCTTTAATGCCACTCTCCGAGGCCATGGCTACAACAACCCAGGCACAAATCCACACTTCTGCTGAAACGTGTACTTCCACCTTTCCCACGCCCCTTCCTCCCCCCCGACATCACCACCACTCACAAGATCAAGGAATGGATCCAGATCGAGACAAACTCAGTTTTAAATCTATATATCTACCAATCTCTCTCACCGTGGGTTTTCAGCTGGCTCAGGTCCCCGGTGCTGGCACAAGAGATGTTGGGGGACAGGAACATGCGGGTCACCCTGGTCAGCTGCAGCACAACCACACGCTTAATTAAAATGTCTCTGTAATTGCCGCCTGTGGGAAGAGCAGCTGCCCTGGCATGGCCCAGAGATGGTCTGTCCTGCTCCGTGACGCTGGCCAGAGCTGGGTCTGGGAGAGGACTGTTGCTGAGCGAATCTCAGCCTATTTACCAGCAGACCCTGGCAAAAATACATGACTTAATCCAGCACAAATGTTGGTCTCTCTGCCTCAAAGCACAAACCTGTCCTGCTGCCAACGCGGCTCAGAAGCGCGTGGTGCTCAAACCGAAATAACGCACCCGCTTGCAAACATTTCCTCATGACAGAGGATCCACCAAAACCCGAGGGTTTTTGCCAACGGAGGCTGCTGTGCTGATTCAGCCCCCAATCTGCAGGGGCCGCCTTCCCCCGGCCGTGCCGCCCTGCCTGCCAAGCTGTATTTTTCATCCCCAAATCGGGGGTGGAGAGCACGCCAGGAGACACAGAGGGAGGACTCGGGGATGCCGCGGCTGACAGCTGGTCCCTCGTCCCCACCGGGCAGCACCCGGCCCCAGTGGGGATGGCTGAGTCCCTGCAAAGAGCCCTTGCAAAGCCTCCAGGCTGCCCTTCCCGCTCCCAGGGTGGATTTGAAACTATTTCTCTGCGTGGTTTTCTCTCCCCACATCAATCCCACAGCTGTTCCGCGTCAGCGTGGGGTCTGGATGGGAGCCACCCTGCCATGTTGTTGCCTCCCAAATATTTGCTGGCCTTACTGCACGGCTTTGCTGTGGTCTTTCCCAGTGCCCCCAACTACACTAAAACAATATATTAATGCAGAAAAACCTTCATAATTCTCAGCGCAGCAGCTTCCCCGTGCTGCTCAGGCCACCCAGGAAACATTCATAAAATCATTACATTGCCTTAGTATCTCAGATTAGAATAATAGAATCATTGAGGTTGGAAGAGACCCTTGGGATCATCGAGTCCAACCATCTACCCTACTCTACAAAGTCCTCCCCTACACCGTATCCCTCAGTACCGCATCTAAACATCCCTTAAACACAGCCAGGGATGGTGACTCAACCACCTCCCTGGGCAGCCTATTCCAATGCCCGACCACTCTCTCTGTGAAAAATTCCTTCCTAATTACCCACACCGACTCCCCATCCGTGATGTGAACAATAAACCCCAAGGTTTTAATTCTACTGTTCCCAATAGTTCAGGTTTTACCCAAATAAAAGCCCATCCACCAGTCTGTTCTCAGTTCCTCACACTATTTAATGCAAGCAGGGGTTGAAACAACCCTAAACGCACCGAGTGACTTAGGACTCACCTTCTTATCAAATTCCATAGAAGTGGTGGGTGGGGTTTTTTAATGAGTTAAAAAGTGACAGAAAAGAAGATCAGAGCTGGAATTCAAGGACTCATATATAATATAAGGAAAAACAATTGATAGGAAAAACACAGAGCATAAAACCTCATCCTGGGTGCTGGCCTTGTTGTAACGCTGTTTTTCATGCACTCTAGGATACTCCAGACTCCATGCCATTTTTGCACAGGAGCGTGGTTTCATATTGCTGCTGAGAGGTCCACTTGACCCATAAACCGTTTGTCACTGGGCACACCACCAGCTTCCACCCATGGTCTCCAGGCACCAAGACAAATTCATCAAACTGTTTCACATAAAGGGTCACTGAGGTACACAAAACCAGCCAAGGAAATTACAGTAATTTTTTTTTTCCTGTCTATCTGCTTAAAAAACATAAGTAAGCATTTTCAATAAAGACTTAGACACTTCAGGAAAGGGAACGCTGATGTAATTGCAAAGGAGTGTCCTAACACGAAGAAAAGCATTAACCCCAGGGCACAGTGCCCTGCTACATTTTTCTCTAATTGTCAACTTGAATTAGGACCTTCCCGTCCCTTTTCTACCCTTTCTGCCTCAACACCAGCCCTCCTCCACAAGCTGTAAGGGAGACGTGCATTGCAACACACATGGCTAAAAGACCAAGGGCAGCAGATCCCATACGGGGCTGCTGGCTTCACGCGACGGACGGCTTTGGCTATCAAAACCTCACTGTCAGTTTGATTTTCCTTGTCACCAGCACCTGCCATCATGGCAAGATCTGACGCGAGTAATTTCCCCACCATCCACCAAGCTGCTTTTAGCAGAGCTAATAGTTAAAGAGTCTCTGTACTGAAAATTAATAGGAGACTGCATTACGCTATGGAGTGAAAAACCTTTAAACCGGGCTTTGGAGGAGAACAAAAACACAGATGAATCAGGCTGTCTAACCTAACACACTTAGCACAAAGCCACAATTGCAGGAGCTGAAAAGCCTGCCTTAAGTGCGTCAATAATAAATATTTCATTGCAACTTGAAAAAGAATTTGTTAACTATTTGTCAACTATGCAAACCATCCTCCGTGTCTTGTGGGCCGCTAAGGGCAGTAACTGTATGGAGCTAGTGCTAAGAAAAAGACCTGTGCATCACAACTGCAGCATCACATTTACCTTCTGATTTATGGAGTCCTCCATTAAAGCCAGTAACACTATAAAGTGCCCAAATTTTTGAGCTCCACAGTCTACAGCAGAACAGGAGCTGTAAACCCAGTGAGCCCATGCTAGTTTTTCAAAGGTAGTTATGTATGAGTAAAGAGGAGCTTGCTTTGTTCAGTATTTTACTGCGTGCTGGCCTGTCTTTACTGCTACAAAGAAAAACTTAGTTTGTGCTAGGAAACTACAAAAGCTTAAGATAATAATGGTTCTGAACTGCTAGCTAATGTTTTTCTCTGAACCGCATGAGAAACTCATTCCAACGATAACAAATCACGATGAGTTTAGCACAAACAGCTGGAAAAGCTGCCCACAGTCTTCTCTACTCCCCCCAAAAATGCTCAAATCCCGCACTCTCACCCCAAACATTGAAACCCAAACCGCTATCTAGAATCTTCCCAGCTACAGGGGGGTCTGCGCATCCCTCCCAGCCCAAACCCCTCTCCTCTGGGGCAGAGTCTGATCTCCCGGCCTGATGCCGAGCGCGATGGCCGTGCCTCGGGAAAGGGGCGTTCAGGTTTCCAGCACCAGCCTGCAAGTCCCTTTCATTGCAAAATAAAAGCTGCGGCAGCAACTGGAGAGCAAAAGCCTCCATGAATTGGAGAAAGAAAAAAAAAAACAACCAACAACCAAACTCTCACTAAAGTTAAAAAGAAGAATATTTCAGAGGACAGTAACAAACCCTGTGCGCGTACCTGCTGATCAGATGTCTGCTCCTCTTCCACGTACCAAATCACTCTTTCCTTTTTTGTTTTCTTCCCAAAACTAGATTATTTTAACTCCCTAAATCAGAGCAAAAAGTAGAGACTCAAAATACCTTAGGAGTTTCAGCCCAAGGAAGCTTTTGAGGTCACCTTGTATTTTGTTAAAAAGTGGTTTTGAATGAAACATTTGCATTTTTAGGGTGGTTTTTTTTTTCCCCTGAAGAATTGAAGCAAGAAAAACGCATCATTTTTTAACCTCCTCCCCTCGCATTTTACCAAATGTATCTTACACAAACCTTGCCCTTTTGTTTTATTTTACTTCAACAGACTGGAATCACCTAAAGAAACTGTCGTCGGCCAGAAGCCCTGCAACCATCTCCCCCGAAGGAGGTGACCCCCACAGCCTCTCCCCACCGTGCCACCCTGCCAGGTGGGAGCAGCTCTCCCCATCCCAGCCGGCAGCTCCCTCTGCTTCCTTGAGCCACGGCTCCTCTGAGAAGCAACTGCACAGCACCTTCACCTCCTTAACCACAGCACAGCCCCGTGTCCTCAATACGATCCCCATCAAACAGAGAGGAATGAAGCAGAGAGGGGACCAAGGGGTCCCACATCCAGCCCTTGCTGGCCCCACAGTTTGTATTCGGAGCCCATCAGCAGCAGGTTGATGCTCAACTGTGGGAGGACTTGCTCAGTGGGGAGGCGGCAGGGCTCATCTCCACTGCCGGAGAAAGATGCTCCAGCCACAGCCCAGGACAGGCACTCCACTGCTGCTGCTGCTCCCTGGATGTGCTGGCCACCCACGGGATGTGCCACGTGCATTTTGCAATGAAGAAGGCACCTGGCTGAGGTGGGCTCCCACCGGAGCGCTCTACTCCGTCTCCGCAAGTTTCTGCAAGCGTAGGCTCTAGCCTGACTTTGTCCCAAAATTTCTCTCCGTGCCAGGGGTGTAGCCTAGTTTGTACATATCCCGGGAAGCGTGTAGCAGCAGGGCAGCTGGCCCGCTCCCTGACAACTTCAGCAGAATAGACGCCAAGTATGTAATTGTGCTATTTACCCGGGGAGGCAGGCTCCACGCCGGAGCCGAAGCACCTGTGCGGGGCTGAACGTGGCGCAGGTCCTTGCCGTCGCAGGAGACTGACGCTCACAGCACAAATACTGACAACTTGGCCACTTTTGGGAAGGCAGAAAGCGAGCTGGGCCAGAAGCACCCATCACATGCTAAGAACGCGAGCAGCTTTTGCAACAACTGAAGAAAAAACAGTTACCTTCATACACACGGACATTTGAATCGCGTTACCTTCTTTTACTCAGTACGTGGTGGCCCAGCAGCTGGAGCTAAAGCTGGTCAAGGCCGGCCAGACCCTGGCACTTCCCCTCCGAGCATCAGGATGCTGACCCTGGGCATGGTGCTGGCTCCGTAGCCCACCCCGACAGCCCTGACTTGGCTTGACTTTGCTGCTGCCACCACCGCAGCTTTTCTCCCAAGGCGTGGTGCGGAGCTGCAGGAATTTTCAGCAGAAACCAGGTGCGGGAAAGATAAGGCAGCTTGTAGCCAGGCTAAAGGCTGTATGTGCCAGCAGCCCTCCTGACCCCACAGCACAAGCTGGGTGCAACACCACTCTTCTCCTTTCCCTCAGCCTTCAAGGTTTCAACATAGTAGCACAACGCTTGCCAAGCGCTTTAATTGGGGGCATTTCTCCCCAAGAAACAGCCACAAGGCGGGAGGCTTTGGAAGGCTGGGGGATGAGTGGAACAGCCTTTGCTTTCCCTAACAACCTTTCCCTAAGATACGAGGGCTCACTAATTGTGGGACACATATAAAACTACAAGCACCTCACCACGTAAACACCTGAAGTTATTTAGAGATACCTTCTTTAGAAATAACGCTTCTAAAACAGGAACCCCCCTGGGGAAAAGGACGCCTCAGGATGCACAGGGCATTAAACCCTCCTCACGCGCCCTCCCAAACGGGTCAGACCGGAGTTTTTCCTGCGTTATCCCCAGTTTGCCGTAAGGAGGAGGCTCAGGCCACCCCCACCGCCCCCCGCGGGACCCTCACCCCCCCGGGGGTGGCAGAAGGGATTTCCACCCTCCCCGCTGGCTCCGGGATGGGGAAAGTTCCCCCGCCGAGGAGAAACTTCCCGGGGCGAAGAGGGGGGGCACACACCCGCGAACCCCCGGCCTCCT
>NW_015091062.1:251437-256374 GCF_001431845.1 Calidris pugnax
CAGCAGCCGCCCGCCGAGGCGGGAGGGGGGAAAGGCGGGACGGGGCGGGCGAACCCCGCGCCTCTCTTACCTGTTACAGCTCATCCCCGCCGCCGCCGCCGCCGTCACCCCCAGCATCTTGCCGCCGCCGCCACCGGCTGCTCCCGCCGCCGGGAGGAGCCAGGCCGGGCGGCGGTTAATGGCGCTGGGCGGCCGCTCCGCCCGCCCGCCGCCCCCCCTCACCCCTCACAGCCGCCGCCGCCGCTGGGGGGCGCCCTTCCCGCGCGCTGCCTCCGCCGGCCGCAGGCAGGCCCCGCCCCGGGCAGCGCGGGCACCCGCTACCCCCCCCGCCTCATCTGACGGTTTCCCGCGCTTCACCGGCTGCCCGGCTCCCCCTCGGCCCGGTAAAGCACCGCCGAGGGCGCGGGGAAGCGAAGTCCATGGAGACTCCTCGGAACGGGGGTTATTTGCGATTTTTATGGGGAAACTCACACGGAGTGGGGAGTTGGGGGGGAGGGGGGGGTGTCGCAGTCAGGGAGCCCCGCAGAGGTACAGGCAGCAGGGGCTGGAGAGCATCCATTGCTGGTTTGGGCTTGGTTTGTTTTGCTTTTTCCGTTTTTAATCAACATATTTAAAAATCAGGGATTCACGGAATTGTCAGAGTTGGAAGGGACCTTCTAGAGATCATCTGGTCCAACTCCCCTGCTAAAGCAGGATTGCCCAGAGCACATCACTCAGGACTGCATCCCGGTGGGTCGTGAAGATCTCCAGAGAAGGGGACTCCACCACCTCCCTGGGCAGCCTGTCCCAGTGCTCTGTCACCCTCACCGTAAAGAAGTTCTTCCTCATCTTTGAATGGAACTTCCTATGTTCCAACTTGTGCCCGTTGGCCCTTGTCCTGTCACTGGGACCCACTGAAAGAGTCCGGCTTCCTCCTCCTTCAACCCACCCTTTAGACACTTGTAAACGTAGACAAGGTCTAATTTAACAGAACTAATAAGGAACAGTGCTGGGAAGAGGCCACAGCCCCTCATGTAGGTTCAGCTAACTTTATTATTTATTTTTTTTTTAGAAAATACATACGAATAAGCAACCTTCAGCAGCAGAGCTGCCCCGCCTGAAGGCAGAGGCGCTGCTTCCCTTGGAGAGACGCCACCTCCGTCATTAGGGATGAATGAAAAGAGCGCTCTGGAAAAGGCAGGATTATTAAGCAATCTCTCTCGCCACCCGCTGCTGCTCTGGGTATCGGAACAAGGAAGTGGCGTGGTGGAATGAAAAATGCAAATATTTGACTGCCGGGATTAAGGAGGTCTCGATACAGCTCCGAGAAGACAATATGTTCAGGGAATACGTCCACCCAGTGAAAAAAAATCAGTGTAGGCAGGTACAAGTGAATACACATCAGAAAGTAATTCAAACTGTGTGTGCACCGAGTACATCTGCTTCAGTAGCCATTAGGACCAGGAAAAGAATGTAACCTTTCAGGAATATAATTCACAACAGGTATTTGATCGATGCGCCCCCAAGCATGGTTCTGGACAGAACTGCAACTGTAAAAACAGAGACACCACACTGTCGGCTTTTTCTTTCTTTCTTTGTTTGCACAGTTTGGTTTTGCTTGCCAAATTTTGGGAATCCAAACATAGCAAAATTTAAGTATCACAGGGAATATATTTCAGTACCAATGAGGGAAATAAAGGATAGGGCTGAAAGAGGGAAGGGATGGGATGCCAGAAGAGGGGGAGATGATCCTTCCCCTCTACTAAGCACTGGTGAGGCCACACCTGGAGTGCTGGGTCCAGTTCTGGGCTCCCCAGTAAAAGACAGACATGGCCATGCTGGAGAGAGTCCACCAAATGGCCTCTAAGATGGCAAAGGGGCTGGAGAATCTCTGCTGTGAGGACGGGCTGAGAGAGCTGGGACTGTTCAGCCTGAAGAAGAGAAGGCTCAAGGGGATCTTATCAATTAATATAAATACCTGAAAAGGGAGGGTCTAAAGAAGGTGGAGCCAGGCTCTTTTCACCAGGTACCAGACCAGAGGCAGTGGGCACAACCTGAAACACAGGAGGTTCCTTTTGAACATCAGGAAACACTTTTTCCCCGTGAGGGTGACCCAGTACTGGCACAGGTTGCCCAGTGAGGCTGTGGAGTCTCAAAAGCCGTGTGGACATGGTCCTGCGCAACTGGCTGCAGGTGACCTTGCTTGAGCAGGGCGGTTGGACAAGGTGACATCCAGGTTGGTGCCCGCCAACCTCAACCAGTCTGTGATTTTGTTAAAAAATGAAACAAAACGAAACAGACACGCACACCCACCCCACCCCCCCGCAAAAAAAAATTAAAAATGCCCACTCATTTTAATGAGTCTGACAGCAGAGCTTCCTTATATCATCTAAGTAAGTTCTCAGTCTGTGCCAGCTGAAGGTAATAGTACCCTTTTGTTTATTTCTAATCAACTTTGGGCCAGCTGCCATTGCTTGCAGGCACCCTCGTGAATGCCTTTAATTAACCTCAGTTTGTCTGCAAGGATTTGGGGGTCTCTCCTGTTGCCCGTCCCTCCTGGGGAGCTACACCAGGCTGTCACCCCTGGCTTCTGAGCCCGGCCAAAGAGCTGCACCTCCCAGTGCCACAGCTGGGGACAAGGGGAGGTGACTGGGCAGACAGGCACCAGGGCAGCAAACTCCAAAACAGTAAACTCTGAAAATAATTAACAGGCAGGGCCTGCCGGCCAGCGCAGCCGTTACGGGCCTCCCTTTTGAAAGCACGTTAATAGATTTAATGGCAAGTGGATTGCACCATGTGCCGTTTTCCCAGCGCTTTTAGAGGCGACGTCCCCGGCGTGTAGCCAGCGGTATCATCTCAAAAAGTAGCAAAAGCGTTTGCAGAGAGCGGCCGGGCCTCCCCCGGACACGTTCGTGTGCCAAACACTAAGTGCTAGCAGCTTTTGGAAGCACTGCCCCAAGGAAAGCCAGGAATTGGGTTTCACCGACTGCTTCACGGCACGTTTGCGCCTTGGCTTTGGGGTCTGATTGAAGTTTTTGTTGTGTCTTGCCCCTACAACAGAAATAACAATTCCTAATTGTTACTAATTCTCCTTTACATAGCATTAGAGCGTGCTGGCACTCTAATCAACTTGTAAAATTCAGTCCAGAATACTTTGGCAAACAATGTAGTAGGATCCACAAACACACACTACGAACTCAAAAGGGAAAAAAAAAAAAAAAAAAAAGCGATTCCTTCCAGTCCAGGACAATGAAAAGCAATGACCATTTTCTTCCGATGCAGTTTTTAAAAAAATATGGTAATCTGCCTATTTATTTCTGCCTACAAACCCATCACAAAGTTAAACATTCTATGGCTAATGTACTTGGCATCAGGAGGAAAAGTGCCATTATCTCCAGCAGACAAGTGAGGAAACAGAGACAGAGAAATTGAAATTAAATTCACAAAGGAAGCATGCGGCAGAGCAGGGATTTTGGACTCTGTGTCTCCAGACCGGCACATTAATCACAAAATTAATGTCTCTTTTATTATTTCTCCCCCCACCCCGCTAGACTGGAGTAAAGAGCAGTTTTAAGTAAACATATGCTTTTGATGTTCTGTTTCCAGGGCTCTTCTGTCATTGTTGAAGTGCCAACATAGGGTACTGCGGCTGGCAGCGGTGGAAGTGACAGCACAGGACCTTTACCTATTCAGAGCTACACACATTGCCAGCTCTGCTGACACCAAACAAGGCCATTTATTGTAGGCTTGGGGAAGAAGTGAGAAAGGAAAAGTTATGGGGGAGAGAGATGAGAAAAAGGCTGCTTGGTGAAAGAATTTGACCGCCTGTCTCTGATCACCAACGGCAGCATCTTTACACCGACTTCTTTTTCATCTCCAGAAAACAAGTGTTTTACAATTTTGCCATACAAAGAGACTCAAGTAAATATCTATCACCTATTGTAGGTATCTGCTCTAGCTTCTGCTTTCTCCCAGAACTTCATGCGATTACAGATAGAATATTCTTCCTCACGTTGTTACTGACTCAAGCGCCCGCCTGTAAACACAGCAGCCCTGTGGCTCTTTATCTTAATCTAATCAATGGATTTCATCTGTATACTGTTAGTGTTCTTCTTGTCATACCTCCAAAGCTATGAAGTTAAAGCAGCAGCAAAGCCATCTCTGACCATTTAAATAGGAATGATTTTCAAACACAGAGTGTCCAGCTAAGCATTCCTAGCAAAACCTTTAATGAATTCACAAGTAACAGATTATTTAGGTTTCCCATTCTTGCTCAGCATTAATAAATTTTCAAAACTCGGTTGTAGAAACAAATACATTTTCACCACTATTTGATCTCCATAAAAATCCTTGCTATTTTTTAAAAAAGTCAAGACTTATTTTAGTGATCATTCTGACATCCCTATAAAAGCAAAGTCAAGTTTCTGCTTCATGCCTTCTTAGACATGCCTAGCATATTTGTCTTCACCTTTTCCTGGGAGATGGAAGGAGATAGTGCAAGAACAGGGATATAACTTTTTATCGATCAATCTCAAACCCCTGCAAAATCGATCATTAAAATTCCATATTTAGCAGCATAAATTTCTGCTTCATGACAAGGTCAGTAATCGGACAGACACACCAACGGCTAAAGAAAAAGCTTATGGCAGCACCACAAAACAGCTGCTTTAAAAAGTAACTTAATGACTTTTGGTGATCATGATATTATAGTCACATTTTTATTTAAGCTTGTGTACCACTTGCATGTAACAGAGGAACAAATTCCTCACCCATCCATCAGAAACAGCTTTTCGAAGGCATCACTGTTCAACTGCAGGCGGCAGGGAACAAACCTGCTGGGGAATAGTGCTGACAAACCCTCTCCTTCCCTACCACATACGGACCGTATTTTAGCCCAGGCATCCTTAGGGTATCACCACTGGATTTAAAGAAAAAAAAAAAAAAAAAAAAAAAAAAAA
>NW_015091062.1:257513-274816 GCF_001431845.1 Calidris pugnax
CAGCCCTGTGGCTCTTTATCTTAATCTAATCAATGGATTTCATCTGTATACTGTTAGTGTTCTTCTTGTCATACCTCCAAAGCTATGAAGTTAAAGCAGCAGCAAAGCCATCTCTGACCATTTAAATAGGAATGATTTTCAAACACAGAGTGTCCAACAAAGCATTCCTAGCAAAACCTTTAATGAATTCACAAGTAACAGATTATTTAGGTTTCCCATTCTTGCTCAGCATTAATAAATTTTCAAAACTCGGTTGTAGAAACAAATACATTTTCACCACTATTTGATCTCCGTAAAAATCCTTGCTATTTTTTAAAAAAGTCAAGACTTATTTTAGTGATCATTCTGACATCCCTATAAAAGCAAAGTCAAGTTTCTGCTTCATGCCTTCTTAGACATGCCTAGCATATTTGGCTTCACCTTTTCCTGGGAGATGGAAGGAGATAGTGCAAGAACAGGGATATAACTTTTTATAGATCAATCTCAAAACCCTGCAAAATTGATCATTAAAATTCCATATTTAGCAGCATAAATTTCTGCTTCATGACAAGGTCAGTAATTGGACAGACACACCAACGGCTAAAGAAAAAGCTTATGGCAGCCCCACAAAACAGCTGCTTTAAAAGGTAACTTAACGACTTTTGGCGATCATGGTATTATTGTCACATTTTTATTTAAGTTTGTGTGCCACTTGCATGTAACAGAGGAACAAATTCCTCACCCATCCATCAGAAACAGCTTTTCAAAGGCATCACTGTTCAGCTGCAGGCGGCAGGGAACAAACCTGCTGGGGAATAGTGCTGACAAACCCTCTCCTTCCCTACCACATATGGACCATATTTTAGCCCAAGCATCCTTAGGGTATCACCACTGGATTTAAAGAAAAAAAAAAAAAAAAAGGAAAAAAGCCATTGCTTAATAACAACAATTTGATGCAACCAGTTAGAATTACCTGGTTATTATTTTGTATGGTTACTTGCTTGGAAGTTTTTGCTAATGCCAGTATCCTGAGGTCCTCCAAAGAAAGGAAGTGTCAAACAGGAGAGAAGTCAGTCAATACTTTGGGATAACTAGATGGAGTGAAACAAATCCCGACCCAAAGTAATTTAAGTCCATTGGTTTTCTATTTTAAGCTTTTTATCAGTGCAATTTCCATCCTCCACAGAATGTTATGGAACCTATCGTTAGCTTTTCTGCATTTTCTGAAAATCCTCCTCCTGCAAGAAAAGTACAATATATCCACTGTCCCCCACCGCTCTGCAAACAACTGGTTTAACCAGCTTCTGGTATCCTGAGGTCCTCCAAAGAAAGGAAGTGTCAAACAGGAGAGAAGTCAGTCAATACTTTGGGATAACTAGATGGAGTGAAACAAATCCCGACCCAAAGTAATTTAAGTCCATTGGTTTTCTATTTTAAGCTTTTTATCAGTGCAATTTCCATCCTCCACAGAATGTTATGGAACCTATCGTTAGCTTTTCTGCATTTTCTGAAAATCCTCCTCCTGCAAGAAAAGTACAATATATCCACTGTCCCCCACCGCTCTGCAAACAACTGGTTTAACCAGCTTCTGAGAGAAAGGCTGGTGGGGAACTGGGGCAGGGAGAGGGAGCCACCACAGCAACAGCTTCTTGCCTCCAGCTGCTTCTCTCTGCACTCTTCCTGGGGCTGTAGCCCTCTGCAGTGCAGTGGGGTGACCATTCATCTGTCCCTCTGCAAAGGTCAGCAGCTTCACCTGGATTCCTGCAGCTACAGGTTTAAGCAAAGGCTGGGACTACTCACAAGAGGAACATCAGCTGGTCTGTAGAAATAGTTGGGACTACTCACGAGAGGAACATCAGCTGGTCTGTAGAAATAGTTGGATGCTAAAAGCCAAAATGACAGTACTTCAGTAAAAGCCTTTTTCTGGAGTTCTGTTATGGTGTCCATGGTTTTTCCTTCTGAGATGTTCCGCATGCTGCAAAGGGCAAGAGATCCAAGAACTAATACGTCCCTCCACTCCAGAAATGGTCTGAGTGTTCTCAGAACAAGCTTCGATTTTCAAGCAATAAAGCTTCCAGGTGAAACTATAAAAAACTCCCTAAAGCCTATACTCCTATGCAGCTGCTATCCAGCGCCCATCAATTTAAAACACTTTCAAAGGCCATTGCAAGAGGACTGGGACTGTGCCCATGCCCAAAATAGCACATTGGTTTTTAGGCTGATTACCTTTACCTTGGCTTCTTAAGAAGCCCCCGGGCATTCAGCTGACAGCAAAAGTAATAAATGAATCACTATTACCGAAGTGGATTTAATTGTTAGAGCAGTAACTGATGCACATTTTCCCACTTTGATCAGTCCAGCCACGATCCTCAGGGTGAGCCTGAGGAGCACAGGACAGGAAGGAAGCTCTTGAACCCAAGAAGCACCTTCTCATCCTTGCAAGACAATATGAACAATTTTAGACCAAATTCAGTTTGAAAAGCAGTGAATTACTTCCCTTCCCCATAGCATATACACATTTATGTGATAGCTATTAGAAGCTGACTTCAAATGTTGGGCTTCCTGACTGTTTTATATCTGTCCATTAGGCCAGCTTCTTTTTGCACCTTATGATCCCCTCCCTGACCACACATTCATATAATAAGCATAAGCCTAACAAAAAAAAAAAAAAAAGGGGATGGAAAGGAAGATAAAACACACCAAACTCTCACTTAAATCAATCAAACCAACCACTTCTTCATCCATAGAGCATCTAATCCTTGCACAAGGACAGCCATGTAGATAGTAGAAAAACTATCACAGGGAATCAGGAAAGAGGTCGTTACGTCCACTCCAAAGTTGAGCTCTATTGGGACGGTGCTGGTTTATAAGGAGGCTGGTACTTAAAATATATATACCAGATGCAACCTTTCCAACAAACACATTGATACCTTCTGCATCTCTCCTCCTCCATGTCAGGTACTGTCAGATGGCTGGTGGCAGTCTAGTAACACATTTGAAGTCATTTAAATGAGCCTTTTTTTGAAAACCTGATTATTTTGTTTCCTTAAAACCCACCCCCCAACAAGGTTCTTTCCCCTCTTCGATTCATCCAGAAGTATCCATCACTGTTACTGTGTTCTGAAGTAAAGCCCGCGGCTACTATACCAGATCCACAAAATCTTCACTTTAATATGTTTGCTATCTTCATTTCCAAACTGCAGACGCCTAAAAGGCTCATCTCCACACTGCCATTTATCAGTTCTGTGGTCTGAAACTCCAGAGAGAATGTTTTCACCGGTAGCACAAACTGTAAAGATTCCAGTTATGTATTACCTTGCATCTGGGTAGCATTTTCTCAGGTAAGAACTGGCATTCAGGGAAAAACAAAGGCACTCTGTTGAATAAAGGTGAATTTTATTGAAGTGATGGCCACATGAAAAGGCCATGAAAGACATTTTTCCAACCAAAACATTTCTCTATTCAGACTAGCAATTCTGAAATAACTACAATAAATATATTTTTACCTCTTCATACATTTGGTTTCTCAGCTTGTGGGTGGTAACTGTTATTTGCAAGGCTCCTAAGGGAGATATTTTCACAGTACCAGTAAGAATAGAACTATCAGGTGGTCAAGGAAGCATCGGTGCAACAGGTGAAGCCAAGACAAAAGCCAAATGAAGCACAGGTGGTTAAGCTGCCTTCAAAGCCACTTACTACAAACTAAGGAGAGTTTTAAATATTCCTCCACAATTCCAGGATATGTTGTCTGTTACGAAAGCAAAAGGATGGAGAGTGACAGCCAAATGAAGATTTAAATTTAGAAAATAATCTAACAATGTATTCTCTCAATCGTGCTTTGGGGAAGGAGGGTCACAAAAGGAAAAAGCAACTCCACTTCTAACATGCCTTCTCTTTGGCCGTCCTGAATCCCAGACCCAACGGGCCACATCTGCACTACAGCCTGACAAGTTCTGCTGGAGCACATTTCACTTGCACAGATGAGTTGTCCCTTCTGGGTAAAGGGAACAAGAAAAGCATATAACCCATTTCTAAGTCAGCATAGGTAGTTAAAAATTCAGTCCCGGTGCACACACAGGCCTGGGGACTCTGAATCACTCCCATTTTTTTATTTTTAATTAGCATATACCCTGCATAGTGACAGTAGAGTCTCTTTTTTTTTTTTAAATTCTTTTTATTATTATCATTATTATATTTTTAGTATGCCCTCCTTAGATTTGGGCTCAAGGCAGCCGGATAGAAGAGTAAAATTTGGTCCTAAGCTTGTAAACTCTTTGGGCAGGGCTTACATTTTCTGGGAAAACATCCTAACAAATGGCACTGTAAAGCAAACAAGCAAATGAACCGGAAAGCAAAGTCAGCACAGTGCTCTTCCAAAAAAGAACACCACAGTTTATCAAGAAGCAACAGTACTAGTGAAAACTTTAAATTGCTTTTTGAAAGCAAATGACAGCTACAATGCTGTACATTACAAATGCAAATATATGACATATAAAAAGTTTTCTATGCAAAGTAATCCTGCTTCTAGTCCACATTCTTCTATGCCATTTACTGCAAGTGTATATTAAACTTTTATATATTTGCTTACAGACAGTTTATTGCGACAAAGGTAAGTTCTGGCAATCTTAGCAACAGAACACAGTTTAATAGCAGTTATTAAAATATTTTTACATTAATTAAGATCTTAATCTTCCATTGTAAAAAAAAATATATATAGTGATGCAAGTTGTCCACTACATTCGTAAGTACAAGACTTGAGTTTTACCAAAAACAGTGAGCATGCAACTCGGACTTGAAAGAAGTCAATAAGCAACTGGTATGTAATAGAGCCAGTGATATACGTTACTTGCATACATTCATTCACAGTTTACAATGTTAAATAATCTACAGTTCCGAAATATGTGCATTTTAAAAGGAACTTGTCACAGCTCTTTAGCGACAGCTGAGCAAACATCATGCAGGAGAGACTAAATCAGGTCAGCTGAAAACTGAGTTTGAACGAAGACAAAGTCGTACCCTTCCACTCATGTGCTTCCATTGTTAAAAATCACAGCAGGAGAATGACTTGCATTTATTTTTATGCATTTTTCAAATCTCTCCTGTCACTCTGTTTTAGCATTCTTTTGAGTGACATTAACCAAAGCCGTCTGTGAACAAGGAGTTAGAATTCAGCATCCAGGATCTGGAGCAAATCATGAATGCTGAAGATATGGCAATTGTTTCAAAAGCAAATGCAAGAAAGCCTAAATGTAGCTTCATGTTCACTATCTACATTTCCAAGCTACAAATGCCTAAAAGACTCATCTCCACACTACCATTTATCAGTTCTGTGATCTGAAGTCCAGAGAGAATGTTTTTATTGGTAGGACAAACCATAAAGATTCTAGTTAAAACACGTATTGAAGAGGGGAAGGGAAAGGGAAAAAACCCCAACAAACCCAACCAGCAACAACAACAAAAAAAAAGGTGCTTAAGGCTGTGGAAAGGAATTAAAGTATTTAAATAAAGCCCATTGGCTTTGTTGATTGTGTACTGAAATATATACAAGCAGCAAAAAATTCAACCAAGAGCACAGTTACTGAACAGTTTATTCTCAACATGTGCTGCCTCTCCACTGTTCTTATGTCCAGATTAATCTTAGCCCCAAATAAGGCAATATTAAAGAAATGAGCATCATTTTCTCAGGCCTCAACTAAGGTAGATAGGAAGGGAAGAATACTATTTAGTACTGGCATGTATAGCAGGGAATGATTCTGTGTAAAACAGCACAAAGAGCATGAAAATATGAGTGAAAGAGATGGAAAAGACTCTGGTTGAAAGTAAGCGGAGTTTAAAAACATATGTTTGCATTTTAATAACTTATAAATAAATTAAGATGGTGAACGGCAGCACAGACTATAAAGGAGAAAAGCAGACAGACTAAAAAAAAAGGTGCTGTGTTGATAATAGAAGTAGTAATTCTATATCAAAGTTTTATTTTACTTGAAAAAAATCAAACATTCTGTTGAATAATCTGTAACAGAGATTATGTCACCTGTGCAAAAGATTTGTGCAAACGACATGTACAAACACAGAGAAGTGAGACAAGGGTATGACATCTTCAATCATTAGAACATTTTAAAGATGCATCTATGGGCAAAAACTCTGTCCTTTTCCCTCAGAAGTTACTGTTAGAAGTCTGACCCACGGACTTACACTCTTCCTTTAGTGTCTTCAATATGACTAAGTCAGTATGAGTAGTCTTTTCATCTAAGTGCAGGCCTCGCTACAGTAATGAAACATTTCTTCCTGGTCTTGGACACAAACTTCCAACAAGCCATAGTTTAAGCCCTTTCTCCCAAAGTTTAAGCTCACTTATGACCTCTGATTCTTGGAGTACTGTCCCAAGATTTCCATAGATGCCACTAATCTCTACTACAGTACCATGCCCCAGATATGCCAAGCATTCTATTTCATATAATCTTAGGCACTCTCTACATTTTGTGGACCGTTGCCTTCATATTTTTTGCAAAAATAATAATAATAAAAAAATATAACCAAGACTAAAAATTGAGTCAAGTCAAAGCAGAAAATGCCATTGCTGTTTCTTAATGATCTTACATTTTGTAAGCATCACCAGAGAGGAAATAACTCCATTTTCATTTCTTCAATGTGCAGGGAGTAACACTAACCGTACAGATTAGCAAACTGACAAAAGTACTTGAAAGAAACTGTAAACACTTCAACAGTCTAAAGTCTAGTTAGTCCAGTTACTATAGTAGATCAAGTTTTTAAATCAGTAACAAAAGAACCATCACAGGTTTGTCAAATTCTGTTTCCAAGCAATTCGCAATTAATTTCTCACTTATTATATTTCTGATCATCAGCTTAAACATTTACAAGATGAAGAGTTCACTGCTGTCAAAGCATAAGATAGGACAGTCTCTCAGAGCTACTGAGGGCTTCTTTCTTAGAAGAGCCTAAAAAGCTGAAAATAACACACAGAAATAAAAACCTGTAGTTCAGTGCTACAACACCAATAGATTGTTCTTCTACATTAAGATTTCTCTTTTTACAGCTGTGGAATGTGTTTAAAGAGTCAGCATTTCCACTGTCTCATCGAAGTCCCGACCAGCTGTGGAGGTACGAAGCCCACCCAGAGGGCCGTGAGGAACTCTCTTCCTCACCTGAAGGAGAAAGAAAAACATACTTTAAACTAAGTTTATTATGTTAGACATTGCATCATTTGGCGACATGACCCATTGCCACCCCCCACCTCTGTCCTTTTACAAAGGCTGTCCTCGTAAACTTGTTGAGGAGGTAACACTCAATATTCATTCTTGGGCTGCCATAGATGTATTCATGGATTTTATCACCAAGTTCACTTTGCTTTCAGTACTTTAAGGATGTTTAAAGAGGCTATTTATCACCTTTCGCCAGAGAAATCGAATTGGTGTTCACTAGAATGCCACAAGTACATCAAAATGCTATGGACTTAATTTACATCTCAACTTTCCAAATGCAAAGCCTAGTGTGAAAAACAGTACTTTGCCACTCTTTGCATTCATGTGATTTTGTTTACAACTTTTAAGAGCTTATATATACACATGGGACTTACTCTTTATATTAATTTTAAAATAAAGTATAGGTCAGTTGCTAATGAAGTGCAAGCAGCTGTAGGTTGTTATTGATGAGTGACAAATAATGCCTTGAGAAGTGTTTCTAAGGGGACAAACACTCAAAGAGAGTATTTGAAGCAGAGACAGAACACTATTATTCAATCAGCTCGAGTTAATTTCTTGCAAAGACTTAACTCCTTTTCTTTCCTTCCCTAGTTGCTTTATTTCTGAAACAAGAAGTATATTATCTTGAAGATATTTTAAAAGTTAATGTACTGAAACTAATATTAAAGTCTGCAGTACTGCCTTGAGAGGACCGCTTTATCTTTTCAGAACATCTGCCAAGAAAGTAATTAACTTATGGTAACCTCTATTTTAAGGTTGTTTTGACAGAAATCTTTAACTCTACTCAAAATGTAAACACACTATGTTTTTACAACTTACTATCATCTTCCTAAATGTGTATGTTTCAGAAGAAATTACATTTTATTTACATTTTTGAGTATTTGTCCTGTTTTCTGAAAACTGAATACTAACTTCCCAACAGAGCAAAAGGTTTTAGAAGGTTTTAGTTTTAGTGCTAGCTCACTGGCATTATGCTGCTAAGCTTTGTTTCTCCTCAAAGGTCTACGTAAAAGCACAGAACTTCAGTTGCCTTTATTTCCACTTTTTCCTTTTTTTTTTGCAACAGAGTTTTGACCACAACCTACCTTGGGCAATTGCAACGAGTTTCCCCTTCTCTTCAGGGCTGAGCTGCAACATGGTGTCTATTACTGGGAGCAGCCTTTCCTTTTCGCTTCCTGATTTTAGAAATATGAACTGCAATAGCACATTCTTCAAGTATTCTAGATTAGCCACAGATTTTTCTCTCTCTTGATTTCTTTCCAACCTTCGTATTTCATTCTTAAGAAGCTGCAGATGAGGGGAAAAAAAAATGCAATATTGTTTGCTTCATATAATGAGCAATTGAACAAAGGTCTTTTGAAGAGCTAAAATCGAATTATGCAGCTTGCTTCAATAAGAACAATGCGTGCATAGCAACACACCCTGGACTAAAATCCAGTGAAACTTGAACACTGATAAAGTTGTTTATAGTGTTTATTAATGCTATTATTATATTGATAATATATATATAGCATATAACATATATACTATTATAAAAATCTGTCCAGTAGTTATAAGGAGTAAGAGTTGAACAGTTAAATAAGCAATGTGGATCCAAGTTTTAACAATATTAGCATTCATTAAGAAACATTTAACAAAAGAAAGCTTAGCATGTTTAGAGAATATGTTAACTTCAAAAATGTTTTAGGAAAACTCAGGAAGTTACAACCAAATTAAACTTAACTCTTCTAGTACACGTATCTCTAAACATGTATCTTCTTTTAACTTAAGAGCACTAAAAGGGGTTACAGAAAGAGAAACCAGACAATACTTCCCTTGGGATTTACTGTTTTTATGTAAGTGAAAACAGTAAAGGCACTTTACTAAACATTAAACTTCTAAACTCTTGAGGTTTTCGTTTGCAGCAGCTTTTACTCTCCCCTCGGCCCCCAACTAGAAACCATGAGGAATAAACTGAAAATACTGAAGTCAACTCTGGAAGTGCTAATTAGTCCTGTGGAGTAAAAACCCTTCCAAATTACAAGTTTTGCACCACCAAATTTTTATAGACTGGGATTTTCTGAAATATATTTAAACAGTTGGTCTAATAAACAGACCATGGAAATTAGAGCTGTCCCCATATATCCTGGATGTCTGCTAACCTTTATTTGTTCCATGAGGATTGCATTAGTTGCTTCTGATTCCCGAAGTAATTCATTCAAGTGATCAGCACTCTTTGCTGTTGTGTTTAGTTTCTGAATCAGCTCATCCTTAGTGAGTTCTGCTTGCCACTGGGATGGTTCTACAATTAATTGGAAAAGAAAACTGAGAGAAGGAAAAGCACTTAGACTACTGTATACTAACCAAACATTAGGACTTGATTAATGTAGATTCTTAGAAACAAAATCGCTGCAAAGTCAGACTGCAAAAACTAACAAGCATCATTGCTGCTGCTGCATGCTTGTTTTGTGATCTATTTTTGTGCAAAAGGTTTTAGAAGGTTTTAGTTTTAGTGCTAGCTCACTGGCATTATGCTGCTAAGCTTTGGAAAATGGTTTTAGTGCTAGCTCACTGGCATTATGCTGCTAAGCTTTGTTTCTCCTCAAAGGTCTACGTAAAAGCACAGAACTTCAGTTGCCTTTATTTCCACTTTTCCTTTTTTTTTGCAACAGAGTTTTGACCACAACCTACCTTGGGCAATTGCAACGAGTTTCCCCTTCTCTTCAGGGCTGAGCTGCAACATGGTGTCTATTACTGGGAGCAGCCTTTCCTTTTCGCTTCCTGATTTTAGAAATATGAACTGCAATAGCACATTCTTCAAGTATTCTAGATTAGCCACAGATTTTTCTCTCTCTTGATTTCTTTCCAACCTTCGTATTTCATTCTTAAGAAGCTGCAGATGAGGGGAAAAAAATGCAGTATTGTTTGCTTCATATAATGAGCAATTGAACAAAGGTCTTTTGAAAAGCTAAAATCGAATTATGCAGCTTGCTTCAATAAGAACAATACGTGCATAGCAACACACCCTGGACTAAAATCCAGTGAAATTTGAACACTGATAAAGCTGTCCAGAAATGATGTTTATTAATGCTATTATTATACAGATAATATAGATAGCATATAACATATATACTATTATTATAAAAATCTGTCTAGTAGTTATAAGGAGTAAGAGTTGAACAGTTAAATAAGTAATGTGGATCCAAGTTTTACCAATATTAGCATTCATTAAGAAACATTTAACAAAAGAAAGCTTAGCATGTTTAGAGAATATGTTACCTTCAAAAAAAACTTACATTTACTAAAAGAGTTATCTCTAAACATGTATCTTCTTTTAACTTAACTTCAAAAATGTTTTAGGAAAACTCAGGAAGTTACAACCAAATTAAACTTAACTCTTCTAGTACACGTATCTCTAAACATGTATCTTCTTTTAACTTAAGAGCACTAAAAGGGGTTACAGGAAGAGAAACCAGACAATACTTTCCTTTGGATTTACTGTTTTTATTTAAGTGAAAACAGTAAAGGCACTTTACTAAACATTAAACTTCTAAACTCTTGAGGTTTTCGTTTGCAGCAGCTTTTACTCTCCCCTCGGCCCCCAACTAGAAACCATGAGGAATAAACTGAAAATACTGAAGTCAACTCTGGAAGTGCTAATTAGTCCTGTGGAGTAAAAACCCTTCCAAATTACAAGTTTTGCACCACCAAATTTTTATAGACTGGGATTTTCTGAAATATATTTAAACAGTTGGTCTAATAAACAGACCATGGAAATTAGAGCTGTCCCCATATATCCTGGATGTCTGCTAACCTTTATTTGTTCCATGAGGATTGCATTAGTTGCTTCTGATTCCCGAAGTAATTCATTCAAGTGATCAGCACTCTTTGCTGTTGTGTTTAGTTTCTGAATCAGCTCATCCTTAGTGAGTTCTGCTTGCCACTGGGATGGTTCTACAATTAATTGGAAAAGAAAACTGAGAGAAGGAAAAGCACTTAGACTACTGTATACTAACCAAACATTAGGACTTGATTAATGTAGATTCTTAGAAACAAAATCGCTGCAAAGTCAGACTGCAAAAACTAACAAGCATCATTGCTGCACTTTACTAAACATTAAACTTCTAAACTCTTGAGGTTTTCCTTTGCAGCAGCTTTTACTCTCCCCTCGGCCCCCAACTAGAAACCATGAGGAATAAACTGAAAATACTGAAGTCAACTCTGGAAGTGCTAATTAGTCCTGTGGAGTAAAAACCCTTCCAAAATACAGGTTTTGAACCAGCACATTTTTATAGACTGGGATTTTCTGAAATATATTTAGTGTTAAACAGTTGGTCTAATAAACAGACCACGGAAATTAGAGCTGTCCCCATATATCCTGGATGTCTGCTAACCTTTATTTGTTCCATGAGGATTGCATTAGTTGCTTCTGATTCCCGAAGTAATTCATTCAAGTGATCAGCACTCTTTGCTGTTGTGTTTAGTTTCTGAATCAGCTCATCCTTAGTGAGTTCTGCTTGCCACTGGGATGGTTCTACAATTAATTGGAAAAGAAAACTGAGAGAAGGAAAAGCACTTAGACTACTGTATACTAACCAAACATTAGGACTTGATTAATGTAGATTCTTAGAAATTAAATCGCTGCAAAGTCAGACTGCAAAAACTAACAAGCATCATTGCTGTGCTGCATGCTTGTTTTGTGATCTATTTTTGTGTATGTAAGTATATTAGAAGGGGATTGGCAAATCAGTTATAAGTACGTCAAGATACATGGTTTTAATTTACCCCTTGTTTCCTACCCATAGATGGAGATTTTCAACAGTTCTCCACAAAGGGTTCAATAGACTTTTAAAACATAATTAGATGCTACCATTTATTTTTCCACTTTTGGGGGACACTTAGAACATCGTTCTTCATGCTAGCTTTTGTTTCCCTAGAAAAAAACCTATGAATCAATAACCATTCTGATAGGCTACATTAAGATGAACATACATTTTATCACTTCATTAATGAGAGTTAAATCAGCACTTAATTGTTTCTAGTAGAGACTGGTCCAGAATACAAAAAGTTCTGCAACTATTCATTGACTAGCTCATCCTGCCTTTTCCCTATAGAAAGTCACAAATACAACATCTCTAAATCACTTGACTCTTAAGTAGACTCGTGTCTTGTGCTTGAAATAATGCAAACACGATGATCTCAGATATTTTGAGGGCACAAACTTCTACAACTTATGTAGGCAAGTGCTTCAAAAAGCCATGTGTTCCACCTACCAAGTTTTGCTTCTGGGGAGTTCAGAAGTTGTTCCAAGGATGGTACGTAGGTGCTGGCTGAAGAGACAGATTCTGTGTCCGTTGTTTCCATACCTTCTCCCTCTTCCCTAGCTACAGTGTGCACATCGAGAACAGGAAGGTCAGTGTTTCGTCGTTCTCTTAAGTTCTTCATTGCTGGATTTGAAACAGCTGGACCTGAAAGATACTCACTGATGTTTGTCACTGAAAGATACTTACTGGTGTTTGTCATCAGAATGAAATTGGTAGAGCTACTTCACAGGCGTGACCGTTTCAGATTGGAAAGCAGTACATAAAATAGTCTTCAAAAAGCAGGGGAGGAAAGGTGAAGGAAAGAAAGCCAGATACACACACATAACATTTAAAATAGAAAATCCAGCCTTTCACTTCCAAATGACCATTCCAATCACAGCCTGTTTCTAAATCCAAATTTGATTGGCAATTATTATTTCAGCAACTATGAAACCTTTGTTCAACTCTCCCCAAAGATGTGTCATAGCTACGACAAGAGTGTCAAATGTTTTTCCATGCAAAACAGAATTAGCTTTTCTTTCAACCAGTCCTGCAGCAGGTGTAGATCGTTCTGTTTTAACACTGCATGCACTATCCTGCTGCTTCAGTAACATATGGAAAAAAGTAACTTCTTAAACCGTTACTGCTGTTTGGCAAACATCCAGTTACACCTTAATTAGTAACTTTACAGACATAAAAATAGCACGTGAGCTTGAACCCAGTAAAATCTTAAATTAGAAGAAGGATCACATAGCAAGTATACCAATAACAGCGATTGTTAAAATAGCTTTCAGTACACTTTTCTTTACTCCTTATACTGGAGGCAGAGGCCCAGTATGATCCAAAATATGAGACAAACTAATAGGAAGAGCACTGAATATTTACAAATTCATTTCCCTGCATCTGTCCGCCAATGCAGGTACTGCAGAAGAGATAAACAGTGATGCAGATTCTGGAATGTAACAGAATAGTTCCAGCTGGAAGGGACTTAAAATGATCATCTAGTCTAACCACCTGACCACTTCAGGGCTGACCAAAAGTGTTCCTTACTCGGTATCAGTGGATTGATAGGGCATGCTGCAAATTCTCCAGAAAAAGTTTCTAATGTATTACAGAACCACACACCATTAACATGTTTTAGATTCAGACTCAGGCACACAAAATTGTATCCAACCCAAGAAAACCTGGTGTTACAACTGCAAATTACCTTTTGTGCTTGGTTCATTTCTGAGTTGGAAGAGCTGAACCTCTACTCTGGACAGTTGCTGCTGAAGTGTCTCTACTGTCTTCCTGTGCTCTTCTTGCAGGTTCCTGACCTGATCTCTGAAATTGTTCCGGAGAGCTTCATTCTGGGCTGACAGCTGACTCAAAGCCTGGGCATGCTCTGTTTTCATGACCATGTTCTCAGATTGTATTGTGCAAAGTCTGAAAACAGAGGATACACAAAACATAAGAAATGAACAGCAAACAGTCATTTTTACATTTCAATATTTTTAAAGGACTTTTCAATTTGCATGTACATGACTACCTTAGAATGACCATGTAACTTTTTTCCATTTCAATTCCTCTTTTTAGAGCGAAAAATCTAAGACTGAGAAAGTAATACTTATTCCCTATCCTGTGAATGCACTGTGCCATTATAAACTCTTGATTTCTATTTCAGAACACAAAATCCAGGCATCTTTGCGAAAAAATGGAAGCATTAGAGACACTGGATTCTAAACATTCTTAAATTAAAAAACTGTAATATTTTGTACAGGGCACGTCACTTACCTTATACTCTAATTCCTTCAACGTTTATTTACCAAACACTTATGCAGGACTTCCGAAAACATACGTTTTCACGAAGCTAGGTTTAATTTAATTTTTTTAAGCTTCAACTTCCAGTGCAAAAAAGGGCAGAATAGTGCAGTTGTTAGCAAGAAAAATGTCAGTAACGCACCAATTGTACTTGGCTTGGAGGTATTCCAGAAGCAAGACAAAACTGTCACAAGCAACAAGTGCATGTATGGAAAGACTAAGCATTGGACTTGCCCTTATAAGCATACAAATTTAAATATAGCCAGAGTAGCAAGGAGCTAGTCTCTCTGGGTACTAAGGGAACCTACTGTGATATGGGTTGTTTCCAGAAAAATGCAGAATGAAATAAATTTAGTTAATTAACATGAACTATCACGTGGCTATCAAGAAAAGATAAAACAGAACAAAAACAGAGACAAGAAGTCAACAGTTCCTAATACTACACTGTAATTTCTAATGAATATTTCACGTGAACTTCTTTGTACCCTAAATAGAGAAGAAAAGGAAAGACCCTTTTTGAAGAGCTCAATTATGCGATTTTTCAAGAAGTGATACAGATTAAACAGACTGAATTTGAAAATACTGAAAATATGTTGAAATTTGTTTGAAAATATTCAAAATATATTTTGAAAGAAATAGCAGATTAAGGTTGTGGCAAGCATAGACTTAAAAACCAGTACTTTCTGCAAGAAAGGTGGGTGCAGGACTGAATATTTTGTTTGCTCTGCATTTAACTACCTTATTTTTCTAATAGGAAACATCCCATAAAATTTAGTTGAGCAGTTCAACACATACATAGTGCTGAGTATTGGATTTAAAAACAGTCAACTTGCTTAAAAAATGTTAATTTTAAAATCTGATAGTTAACAGGTAGAAAGCTTGCAGAAATCTCAAATTCCCTGATCAGTAACTACTTCGTTTTCATTGTTGAAAGTTCTGAAGGCTGATGAAAAATAGCAAACAATCCTTCTGAAAGTTCCTTTAACTTTCTCAAGAGTTGTCCCGTTTCTTTGGGAAGTATAGTTATAGACCACTACATGCCCAGCCCTTAAAGGTCACCCAAAATAAATATGTATATTCCTCAGCAGGCCATACTTTTCACGGAGTTCTGCCTCTTTTGCAACAGTCTCTTGCAGCATCTTATTGTGCCTTTCCAGCAGGGTGTCGTGTTCAGATTGCAATGCCTGGAGTTCAGATGCATTCATCTGCGAGTTATGCTGAGCATCTTGCAGCTTAACTTTAAGTTGATCTATCACCATTTCCAACTGCTCTCTACAAGGGGAACAAAGAAATAAACATCATACATTTTAGAAGAACTGTATTATTTCAGAACCTATAATACACCTACAACATTTTGGATAGCTGATCTAAATTGCTTATTTATTACTTAAATTAATGTATCACCATGACCAAAAAGAAAATAAATCTTAGAATGTGACTGCAACAGAAGCAATTAGGAAAGTTCTGTCAGCATTTCAATATATAAATATAAATATACCACACCTCATCTGAACTGCTTTGATCTATTTATTACTTAAATCAATGTATCACCATGACCAAAAAGAAAATAAATCTTAGAATGTGACTGCAACAGAAGCAATTAGGAAAGTTCTGTCAGCATTTCAATATATAAATATAAATATACCACACCTCATCTGAACTGCTTGGAACTTAACTATTGGGGTAGAAAGTGCAACTGCTACCACTTTCTACTTCAAGCTTGTTTGGAGGAACAACAATTAGGAAAGTTCTGAAAACGTTTCAATATAGGTACAAATAAATTTACCGCACCTCATCTGAACTGCTGGGAACTTAACTATTGGGGTAGAAAGTGCAACTGCTACCACTTTCTACTTCAAGCTTGTTTGGAGGAACAAGACAGGAGGAGAATAATATGTGATGGAGAAACAACTTCTTAAAAGTGGTGGAAGTTGCTTTTTTGTTTATTAAATGCACATCAGTTCAGTGAAAGTAAATACAGGAGACAAATGGCTGGAGGAGATTTTGAGCAAAGGACTAGAAAGCAACATCAGTCCATAAAAACAGATGAACTGAAGGTCAGAAATAAATCAAAATCAGATACACCAGGAGGAAAAAGTCTCACATTCTCCTTTTACGCTTTCTGTATTTATATATGCAGACATCTCTGTTATCTCATGAACTGTGTATTTCTTTAATTCTTAGAGTTGATACTTGTAAATCATTTTTTGATAACTATGTCATCTGTTTCTTGCTTGATTACTTGTCCACTGTTTCCAAAGCGACCCTCTTTCACAAAAACCTAACAATACCAGAACTTCTTAAAATTCTGAGAAAAGGAGAGACAAAAAATGCAGCTCTTGCAGTTTGCTTGCTTCAAAGAAAAGACGGGGTAGATGTATTTAAAACCACACACAAAGCACGAAACAAAAGTCCTCTAACAAAGCAGAAGTCTCCCTCTGGTGGATTTTCAGCGGCAATTGCACGTACTCAGTGTCAGAAATGTGTCAGAAATGACTTGACATCTCACAGATAAATGTCTGGTCTGTCACCAAGGACAGCTATCAATAATTTATGAAAATAACTCAGAGAAACTGATCTACTTTTGAAGTGCATTCAGCCATTTTCTGAAGTGAATCTGAATTTACCTGGCTTACATCTATACTTAAATGATTTTCAGGAAACTTCTGGCAGTGTAACTTTTTTTTTTTTTTTTTCTCCAAGTCTTTCCTCATATAACAGCTGATAAGACAAGAGTATTTCATAAATATGCTGGGGCTGATGACTGAATTGGCAGCCAGAGCCTTACGTATATTAAACCATTCCTTCCTGAAAAAGTTCAAAGTGAGCTCAGCTGAACGGTACCAATCTGCTCTCTTCTTCTTAGTTGGAAATGGTACTTTGCTGCAATAGTTTATGTCAGAGAAAATGACGTATCAAGTTTACACAAAACATGCTGGGTAATTTCTGCTCGTAAGAATCACAAGAATCTTCCTAACACCTTACTTCTCCCTCTGACTGTAACAACAGGTAATCTACA
>NW_015091062.1:279109-284873 GCF_001431845.1 Calidris pugnax
TACTGTTTTTATGTAAGTGAAAACAGTAAAGGCACTTTACTAAACATTAAACTTCTAAACTCTTGAGGTTTTCCTTTGCAGCAGCTTTTACTCTCCCCTCGGCCCCCAACTAGAAACCATGAGGAATAAACTGAAAATACTGAAGTCAACTCTGGAAGTGCTAATTAGTCCTGTGGAGTAAAAACCCTTCCAAAATACAGGTTTTGAACCAGCACATTTTTATAGACTGGGATTTTCTGAAATATATTTAGTGTTAAACAGTTGGTCTAATAAACAGACCATGGAAATTAGAGCTGTCCCCATATATCCTGGATGTCTGCTAACCTTTATTTGTTCCATGAGGATTGCATTAGTTGCTTCTGATTCCCGAAGTAATTCATTCAAGTGATCAGCACTCTTTGCTGTTGTGTTTAGTTTCTGAATCAGCTCATCCTTAGTGAGTTCTGCTTGCCACTGGGATGGTTCTACAATTAATTGGAAAAGAAAACTGAGAGAAGGAAAAGCACTTAGACTACTGTATACTAACCAAACATTAGGACTTGATTAATGTAGATTCTTAGAAATTAAATCGCTGCAAAGTCAGACTGCAAAAACTAACAAGCATCATTGCTGTGCTGCATGCTTGTTTTGTGATCTATTTTTGTGTAAGTAAGTATATTAGAAGGGGATTGGCAAATCAGTTATAAGTACGTCAAGATACATGGTTTTAATTTACCCCTTGTTTCCTACCCATAGATGGAGATTTTCAACAGTTCTCCACAAAGGGTTCAATAGACTTTTAAAACATAATTAGATGCTACCATTTATTTTTCCACTTTTGGGGGACACTTAGAACATCGTTCTTCATGCTAGCTTTTGTTTCCCTAGAAAAAAACCTATGAATCAATAACCATTCTGATAGGCTACATTAAGATGAACATACATTTTATCACTTCATTAATGAGAGTTAAATCAGCACTTAATTGTTTCTAGTAGAGACTGGTCCAGAATACAAAAAGTTCTGCAACTATTCATTGACTAGCTCATCCTGCCTTTTCCCTATAGAAAGTCACAAATACAACATCTCTAAATCACTTGACTCTTAAGTAGACTCGTGTCTTGTGCTTGAAATAATGCAAACACGATGATCTCAGATATTTTGAGGGCACAAACTTCTACAACTTATGTAGGCAAGTGCTTCAAAAAGCCATGTGTTCCACCTACCAAGTTTTGCTTCTGGGGAGTTCAGAAGTTGTTCCAAGGATGGTACGTAGGTGCTGGCTGAAGAGACAGATTCTGTGTCCGTTGTTTCCATACCTTCTCCCTCTTCCCTAGCTACAGTGTGCACATCGAGAACAGGAAGGTCAGTGTTTCGTCGTTCTCTTAAGTTCTTCATTGCTGGATTTGAAACAGCTGGACCTGAAAGATACTCACTGATGTTTGTCACTGAAAGATACTTACTGGTGTTTGTCATCAGAATGAAATTGGTAGAGCTACTTCACAGGCGTGACCGTTTCAGATTGGAAAGCAGTAAATAAAATAGTCTTCAAAAAGCAGGGGAGGAAAGGTGAAGGAAAGAAAGCCAGATACACACACATAACATTTAAAATAGAAAATCCAGCCTTTCACTTCCAAATGACCATTCCAATCACAGCCTGTTTCTAAATCCAAATTTGATTGGCAATTATTATTTCAGCAACTATGAAACCTTTGTTCAACTCTCCCCAAAGATGTGTCATAGCTACGACAAGAGTGTCAAATGTTTTTCCATGCAAAACAGAATTAGCTTTTCTTTCAACCAGTCCTGCAGCAGGTGTAGATCGTTCTGTTTTAACACTGCATGCACTATCCTGCTGCTTCAGTAACATATGGAAAAAAGTAACTTCTTAAACCGTTACTGCTGTTTGGCAAACATCCAGTTACACCTTAATTAGTAACTTTACAGACATAAAAATAGCACGTGAGCTTGAACCCAGTAAAATCTTAAATTAGAAGAAGGATCACATAGCAAGTATACCAATAACAGCGATTGTTAAAATAGCTTTCAGTACACTTTTCTTTACTCCTTATACTGGAGGCAGAGGCCCAGTATGATCCAAAATATGAGACAAACTAATAGGAAGAGCACTGAATATTTACAAATTCATTTCCCTGCATCTGTCCGCCAATGCAGGTACTGCAGAAGAGATAAACAGTGATGCAGATTCTGGAATGTAACAGAATAGTTCCAGCTGGAAGGGACTTAAAATGATCATCTAGTCTAACCACCTGACCACTTCAGGGCTGACCAAAAGTGTTCCTTACTCGGTATCAGTGGATTGATAGGGCATGCTGCAAATTCTCCAGAAAAAGTTTCTAATGTATTACAGAACCACACACCATTAACATGTTTTAGATTCAGACTCAGGCACACAAAATTGTATCCAACCCAAGAAAACCTGGTGTTACAACTGCAAATTACCTTTTGTGCTTGGTTCATTTCTGAGTTGGAAGAGCTGAACCTCTACTCTGGACAGTTGCTGCTGAAGTGTCTCTACTGTCTTCCTGTGCTCTTCTTGCAGGTTCCTGACCTGATCTCTGAAATTGTTCCGGAGAGCTTCATTCTGGGCTGACAGCTGACTCAAAGCCTGGGCATGCTCTGTTTTCATGACCATGTTCTCAGATTGTATTGTGCAAAGTCTGAAAACAGAGGATACACAAAACATAAGAAATGAACAGCAAACAGTCATTTTTACATTTCAATATTTTTAAAGGACTTTTCAATTTGCATGTACATGACTACCTTAGAATGACCATGTAACTTTTTTCCATTTCAATTCCTCTTTTTAGAGCGAAAAATCTAAGACTGAGAAAGTAATACTTATTCCCTATCCTGTGAATGCACTGTGCCATTATAAACTCTTGATTTCTATTTCAGAACACAAAATCCAGGCATCTTTGCGAAAAAATGGAAGCATTAGAGACACTGGATTCTAAACATTCTTAAATTAAAAAACTGTAATATTTTGTACAGGGCACGTCACTTACCTTATACTCTAATTCCTTCAATGTTTATTTACCAAACACTTATGCAGGACTTCCGAAAACATACGTTTTCACGAAGCTAGGTTTAATTTAATTTTTTTAAGCTTCAACTTCCAGTGCAAAAAAGGGCAGAATAGTGCAGTTGTTAGCAAGAAAAATGTCAGTAACGCACCAATTGTACTTGGCTTGGAGGTATTCCAGAAGCAAGACAAAACTGTCACAAGCAACAAGTGCATGTATGGAAAGACTAAGCATTGGACTTGCCCTTATAAGCATACAAATTTAAATATAGCCAGAGTAGCAAGGAGCTAGTCTCTCTGGGTACTAAGGGAACCTACTGTGATATGGGTTGTTTCCAGAAAAATGCAGAATGAAATAAATTTAGTTAATTAACATGAACTATCATGTGGCTATCAGGAAAAGATAAAACAGAACAAAAACAGAGACAAGAAGTCAACAGTTCCTAATACTACACTGTAATTTCTAATGAATATTTCACGTGAACTTCTTTGTACCCTAAATAGAGAAGAAAAGGAAAGACCCTTTTTGAAGAGCTCAATTATGCGATTTTTCAAGAAGTGATACAGATTAAACAGACTGAATTTGAAAATACTGAAAATATGTTGAAATTTGTTTGAAAATATTCAAAATATATTTTGAAAGAAATAGCAGATTAAGGTTGTGGCAAGCATAGACTTAAAAACCAGTACTTTCTGCAAGAAAGGTGGGTGCAGGACTGAATATTTTGTTTGCTCTGCATTTAACTACCTTATTTTTCTAATAGGAAACATCCCATAAAATTTAGTTGAGCAGTTCAACACATACATAGTGCTGAGTATTGGATTTAAAAACAGTCAACTTGCTTAAAAAATGTTAATTTTAAAATCTGATAGTTAACAGGTAGAAAGCTTGCAGAAATCTCAAATTCCCTGATCAGTAACTACTTCGTTTTCATTGTTGAAAGTTCTGAAGGCTGATGAAAAATAGCAAACAATCCTTCTGAAAGTTCCTTTAACTTTCTCAAGAGTTGTCCCGTTTCTTTGGGAAGTATAGTTATAGACCACTACATGCCCAGCCCTTAAAGGTCACCCAAAATAAATATGTATATTCCTCAGCAGGCCATACTTTTCACGGAGTTCTGCCTCTTTTGCAACAGTCTCTTGCAGCATCTTATTGTGCCTTTCCAGCAGGGTGTCGTGTTCAGATTGCAATGCCTGGAGTTCAGATGCATTCATCTGTGAATTATGCTGAGCATCTTGCAGCTTAACTTTAAGTTGATCTATCACCATTTCCAACTGCTCTCTACAAGGGGAACAAAGAAATAAACATCATACGTTTTAGAAGAACTGTATTATTTCAGAACCTATAATACACCTACAACATTTTGGATAGCTGATCTAAATTGCTTATTTATTACTTAAATTAATGTATCACCATGACCAAAAAGAAAATAAATCTTAGAATGTGACTGCAACAGAAGCAATTAGGAAAGTTCTGTCAGCATTTCAATATATAAATATAAATATACCACACCTCATCTGAACTGCTTGGAACTTAACTATTGGGGTAGAAAGTGCAACTGCTACCACTTTCTACTTCAAGCTTGTTTGGAGGAACAAGACAGGAGGAGAATAATATGTGATGGAGAAACAACTTCTTAAAAGTGGTGGAAGTTGCTTTTTTGTTTATTAAATGCACATCAGTTCAGTGAAAGTAAATACAGGAGACAAATGGCTGGAGGAGATTTTGAGCAAAGGACTAGAAAGCAACATCAGTCCATAAAAACAGATGAACTGAAGGTCAGAAATAAATCAAAATCAGATACACCAGGAGGAAAAAGTCTCACATTCTCCTTTTACGCTTTCTGTATTTATATATGCAGACATCTCTGTTATCTCATGAACTGTGTATTTCTTTAATTCTTAGAGTTGATACTTGTAAATCATTTTTTGATAACTATGTCATCTGTTTCTTGCTTGATTACTTGTCCACTGTTTCCAAAGCGACCCTCTTTCACAAAAACCTAACAATACCAGAACTTCTTAAAATTCTGAGAAAAGGAGAGACAAAAAATGCAGCTCTTGCAGTTTGCTTGCTTCAAAGAAAAGACGGGGTAGATGTATTTAAAACCACACACAAAGCACGAAACAAAAGTCCTCTAACAAAGCAGAAGTCTCCCTCTGGTGGATTTTCAGCGGCAATTGCACGTACTCAGTGTCAGAAATGTGTCAGAAATGACTTGACATCTCACAGATAAATGTCTGGTCTGTCACCAAGGACAGCTATCAATAATTTATGAAAATAACTCAGAGAAACTGATCTACTTTTGAAGTGCATTCAGCCATTTTCTGAAGTGAATCTGAATTTACCTGGCTTACATCTATACTTAAATGATTTTCAGGAAACTTCTGGCAGTGTAACTTTTTTTTTTTTTTTTTCTCCAAGTCTTTCCTCATATAACAGCTGATAAGACAAGAGTATTTCATAAATATGCTGGGGCTGATGACTGAATTGGCAGCCAGAGCCTTACGTATATTAAACCATTCCTTCCTGAAAAAGTTCAAAGTGAGCTCAGCTGAACGGTACCAATCTGCTCTCTTCTTCTTAGTTGGAAATGGTACTTTGCTGCAATAGTTTATGTCAGAGAAAATGACGTATCAAGTTTACACAAAACATGCTGGGTAATTTCTGCTCGTAAGAATCACAAGAATCTTCCTAACACCTTACTTCTCCCTCTGACTGTAACAACAGGTAATCTACA